>NW_020455965.1:3204376-3486514 GCF_003342845.1 Nothoprocta perdicaria
TTTTTTTTTTCAAAAGCGAAGGATATGGCCCACTGTGCAGGGTATTGCAGCCACCCTCCCTGTCAGGCCGTTTCACAGTAGTATCGTGGCGCCATGGAGAGGAGCTAATTGGATTTGTTGTCACCTCCCGAAGCTGCCAGGAGCTCACGTCTGCTCTGGTTACAGATGAAGACATCACGGTGACAGGCTTAGAGATGGCTCAGCTGGCATCCTAGGGCCACTAATAGAGCCATGTTGATTTAATGTCCGAGTGGAGAGGTGCAGACAAGCTGTTCAAGTTTTCTATTCCAAACAAAGCAGAGATCTGTTATCAGTTGTCTGCAGATCAGTAAATAAACTTCCATGTGGCCCTCACAGCACCTAACCATTGCTACAGAAGAATGACAAAGTATTTTAACATTGAGATGGTACTTTTAAATGAGAGCACTGTCTCTATGGTTTATATTGCCCTCAGGGAAATCAGTTAATTCCTTCATACATAAATTTTACTTAACTATGTAATTATGGATGAATCCTATTAGTCTTTAAATTGCTCACTAGTTAAAAGGTGTGTGTTTTCTACATCTCTTTTTTTGTGGAATGTACAGTTCATCTGTACTTACAAAGATTAAAAGCCTATTTGGGGATTTTTGTTTGCTTGTTTGTTTTCTGTTTTTCTTTTAAGTAAAAGCACAGAATTTATTCCAGCAATAGAGCATGATTTTTTAATCTCTTCTGTATCGTACATCTAATCAGAACACAAAGTTGAGCTTAGGCTGTGTTTTCTTTATCCTCAGCGCCCTCAGCATCTTTGCCAGCTCTCACCCTGGCCTCTAGCTGTTTTCACATGGTATCACCCAGCTCTCCCTTGTGGTCCTTGTTAAATGATGACTCGTGCCAGCAGTGAATGTGTGAAAGACAGCTCAGGCAGGACAGGATCCTTTTATAACTATTTTCACAGCTGCAAGAGTCAAGGCTCCAGGACAGCTCTGAGTTACTTCTTTGAGGTCTCAGTACACAAAGCCATGTCAGACATTCAGGAGGATTAAGGTCCTGCTTTGAGCTTCAGGTTTCCTGCTGTTTCACAGTCACATTTATAGCCAAACTTTCAAAACACAGTTTCCAACATAGTGTAAAAATGAAAACTTTCCCTAGATAACTCAGAGCACTTAGGGAAATCTGACCATGCCCAAGTCTACACAAATCTGTGAAACAGGCCTCCTATCATTAACATCCATGGTACTTCCACAGGTCTTGTTCTTTAGTTATCTCAAAATCCCAAATTAAGTCACATCCTGACCCTCTGATAGGCAAGAACATAGCAAAGGGAGGAAGGCGCTGCTGCAGAGAGGTTGCAAAGCAAACACTGATGCCCTGCCAGCTGTCACCACCACTGTTTCCAGCCAGGGAAAGGCCAAGTGGGCAGCAGGAACACGCTTGTCAGGCAACTTTGGAACAGAGGGTAACTCCAGCTGGAAGGGGCCTCAGGCTCAAAGCAGGCTCTGCTGTAAACCCCCATTTAGGACTTTCTCCAGTCAGTCTTGAAAACCTCCTAGACTGCCCAGCATCCTTAGGCAACCTGTTACAATGCTGGCTTGTCTTCATGAGGAAAGTCATGTCTGACGAACCTCATAGCCTTCTATGATGGGGTGACAGGCTGGCTGGATGAGGGGAGAGCCGTGGATGTTGTCTACCTTGACTTCAGCAAGGCTTTTGACACTGTCTCCCACAACATCCTCATACGGAAGCTCCGGGACAGTGGGCTAGACGAGTGCACGGTGTGGTGGATCGAGGGCTGGCTGGATGGCAGAGCTCAGAGGGTGGTCATAAATGGGGCCGAGTCCAGCTGGAGGCCTGTGGCCAGTGGTGTCCCCCAGGGGTCAGTACTGGGCCCAGTGCTGTTCAACTTGTTTATCAATGACCTGGACGAGGGCACGGAATGCACCCTGAGCAAGTTTGCGGATGACACCAAGCTGGGTGGAGTGGCCGACACTCCGGAGGGCTGTGCTGCCATCCAGAGGGACCTGGACAGGCTGGAGAGTTGGGCAGAGAGGAACCTCATGAGGTTCAATAAGGACAAGTGCAGGGTCCTGCACCTGGGGAGGAATAACCCCAGGCATCAGTACAGATTAGGGCTTGACCTGCTGGAAAGCACCTCCACGGAGAGGGACCTGGGAGTGCTGGTTGACACTAAGTTAACCATGAGTGAGCAGTGTGCCCTCGTGGCCAAGAAGGCCAATGGCATCCTGGCCTGCATCAGGAGGAGCGTTGCCAGCAGGTCAAGGGAGGTGATTCTGCCCCTCTACTCAGCTCTGGTGAGGCCGCACCTGGAGTACTGTGTTCAGTTCTGGGCACCCCAGTATAGGAGGGACGTGGAGCTTCTGGAGAGGGTCCAGAGAAGGGCAACCAGGATGATTAAGGGAATGGAACATCTCTCGTATGAAGAGAGGCTGAGCGAGCTGGGCCTGTTTTCTCTGGAGAAGAGACGGCTCAGAGGGGATATGATTAATATGTATAAGTTCAGGAAGGGAGAATGCAGGGAGGAAGGGGACAGGCTGTTTTCACTGGTGGCCAGCGATAGGACGAGGGGTAATGGCCACAAGCTGAAGCACAAGAAGTTCCGTCTCCAGGTGAGGAGCAACTTCTTTACTGTTAGGGTAACAGAGCAGTGGAACAGGCTGCCCAGGGAGGTTGTGGAGTCTCCTACTCTGGAGGTCTTCAAAACCCGCCTGGATGCCACCCTGTGCCACATGCTGTAGGTGTGCCTGCTTGAGCAGGAAGGTTGGACTAGATGATCTGTAGAGGTCCCTTCCAACCTTAAATATTCTGAAATATTCTGAAAAGACTTCTCCATAAGAAAGATAGCTTTGGTTCTTCCTGACCATTCCCCAGCTGACCTGCAAACCACCTTCTTGCCCTGCAGCCTGCCTCCAAGTCTCCCACCCCCATTCTTGACAGCTCCTCGGTTCTATCAGTTTAACAGGGCTGAAGTGTGTCTGCCTGTCTGTTTGTCCAGCCTAATAGAAGAGTAGCCTCTCTCCAAAGGATCCATAGACCCACAACTCAGGAATCAATAATCTCTCCTACCCCTCTCCCTTTCTGGCCGGTCAATAGCATGTGAGAGCTAGAAGGAAAGCTGAAGACCATAGCACAAAACTGTCAGCAAATTTATGAATAAAAACAATGAGTGTTCCTCATTTGTCTCCTCATTTAACACTCGACTGCTGCATTTCTCATCCAAAGACTTTTAACTGTTTTATAAATTACATACTTCCCCTTTCTCTCCCCACCCCACACTTACCAGGCAGACTTGAAGGGCTGCTGCTAAGATACTTGAGTTTGTCCTTCATCAGCCCAGTGAAGGGGCAAAGACACAAACTCAACTATCTGAGCAGCAACTCTGCGTCCAAACCACTGAGGATCACTTTTACTCCTCAGACTTAGGTATTTCCTGAATGTTCTCATCTCAAGTGTGGACAAGGCCTCTGTGTTTCACGTAGCACCACAAAAAAAGAATACCTTAATCAAAAATACTAAAGTAGAAAAGTCAGATACACTAAATAGGTTCTAAACTCTAACCTTCTAAAGCTCTGTTACATCTTTCTGACATATCTGGAGAGGCTGGGAATACTGGGAAGTGAATCTGCTAGTGACTCATCTCTCATGAACTTCAAAAGGAACAAAAGGAACCATACCTAGCCTCCCATGGCCACCTAGAGCAAAATCACCATGTTTCTAAGCTCTGAGACAACATGTCAACCTTGACTTGTCCCATTGCACAGCAGCACTGCAGGGGGGCCAGCTTTACAAGTTACGGCCTGCAGTGGTGCATGGCACTGAGCAGGGCCTCCCAGTCACTGCCTGAGCACCAGCTCCACTGGGACCCAGGATTCCTGCTCCCATAGGAAGGAGCACAGCAAGGGATGGAGGTGGAAATGTTTCCGCAGCCTCAAAGAAAACAAAAAGGCACTTGTTTAATATGGTGCTGCTCAGACCACGGTCCGCAGACCACAGATGGCTCACAGAGCCGGCTGGCGAGGGAGAGACTGCAACAGCTCTGAATAAAACACCAGGGAACTGAATTGCCATGGGGGGAGGGCGAACACCTCTTTGCAGAGAGGCTCTGCCTCTTTTGCAGAGACAGCTGGGCAATTACCTCTCGGATAAACATGTGGAGATAATGGAGGAAGAGGCCCACTGGAAGGCCATTTTCAAAATTTACAGCTGACCCTAAAACGTGGTTATTCCCTGCACGTTCTCCTCTGAAATATGGACAAGGCCTCTGAGCACCACAGAGCACAGTGAAAACAACCCTAATCTTCTTGATGTAACACCAGTGAGCCCAATCTGAAAATGCTCCAACAACATGAGCAACGATGGATTTTGGTGGCTTCCAACGCTCACTGGCTGTCCCTTTTCCAGTAACGCTGACTAGGATTTCTGTGGTACCAAACTGACACTGAACAGTTGAGTGATAAGGATGGGATAAGATTAGAATTAGACTGAATCCTCTCCAACCATCAGTGGAACTTTTTTTTTTTTCTAAAGGGATACTTTCCATCTGCCAGCTACTGACTATAATCTCCATTGAAGGTTACAGTCTAGAGAACTTGGACAGATTTTCACTCTGTTCTGCCTAGGTTCCAATTCTAGCTCCTTTTGATAATCTTCCCCAAAGCTTTTAGGGCAAATGATTCCAGCTTCATCTATTTTGCCTTGTATTAAGTGAGCTAATTTGTGCTTTGTACAATCACTGAGTGGATTACACAAAGCCACCCAGCTGGATATACAGTGCAGAACTCCAGATATTTCAGAGCAACAATTTTTTTTTTGAGAAAAAATTAAAAAGCTTTGCACTGAGATCTAGATTAACAGAATTAGGATAATTCTGACTCCCAAAGACTGATTGGGAGATTTCATCTTGTCTTCAGTTATGAGAAGAGACTATTAGAAGGAAAATGTAAGAAATTGATAAACTAGATGTGGTAGTCAGAGGTATGGGTAACAGATAACAGGGCAGATAAAAAAAGCTATTTTATTTCCTAACTGAGGGTTTCTACATCAGATTTGTGCTTAGCTGAGAAAGCAGGTAGTAGTTTAAACCCTGCCAAAGAGACATAGCATTTCACATAAGCACACAACTTAAAATTCCTACGTTAGGAGCCCATGCAAAACAACATAAATGATCTCTAGAACATCAGGTCTCCTATTCCATGTATGTGTTCACTGCAGCACAGCGCACATCTCGGCCACAGCACTAATCCAGGATCCATGTGGCTGCAGGCTGTGGCCTTTTCCTGGGGCTCACACCTGTACTTCCAGTTTCACCTTGCTAATTCACCTCACTCCATCTAACCAGTCCCTGTCACGGCCAAGGGACCAGCGTAGTCCCTCACTGCACAACACCCACAGATGACACATTGGTCTCCCTTTGCTCCTGTGCACAGAGTAGCACAAAGCTTAACAGGGAGGAATTAATATTTAGACAGCGGCTGTTTGTATGTGTATAGACACTGATTGTCTAGAATTTGGTTTAAAACAAGACAACTTGTTAACTTTTTGGTTAAAACAAGTCAAGTCATTAGTAGAAGGTAGTATTTGAAGAACAGTCTAGTGTAACACCTTGTGCCACAGTACAGAAATTCTTCTAGATAATGCTAAGGACCCAACTTAACTTCAGCTTGCCACCTTTTATTTGGTTAATTAAGTAGTAAGACACAAAAGACCACATGGCCTCCATTCTCAGCTAGGCTTAATATTTCATGCTTTCTAGAGGAATTAGTTTTAAAGTGATAAAGTGACCACTTCTTTTCCACAGAGCTAATTCAACAAGTGGGCCAAGACTTCAGGGGCACAACAGGCAAGTATCTTTTATACATTTTGTCCTGCAAATTTACTCTGGATATCGAAACAACAACGAAGCCGCTTCTCATTAGTCAAATTACTTCACTTTCTCCTCCTCCTAATGTTTCCTCCTTGGATTCAGTAATTAATCCAGGACTTACTTGGAAAACCTCCCAACTGGTCCAGCGGCCACTGACTTATGGCTGCATACTTATATAAATATAGCAACCAAAAGTTTGCTATAGTGGTCACTGTTCACTGCATGCAAGAGAGCAGGTTGGCGTAGGTTAGAAATGATCACTTCTGCTCAGCGATGTATTTTAAAGTTTTGAATTACACCAATTTGTAATACGAGAATCCTGCAAAAGGAATTAAAGCTGGGTCTAAAAGCAGTGGCAGAGCACAGTGTTACTTGACCTCTTAGGTTGTCCAAGTGTAGGTGGGTGGAGTTTCTTACAATAATGGATGACACAAAAATTGCACCTTTAGCCGAGGATCCCAGCTCATGTTCAGCAAACTGATTATTAATTTTAAATACATATAATTCACCCATCACTGAAATGAAGTCACTAATGCGGCTGAAGACCTGCAACATTCAAACAAAGCAAATGAGCATGACATGGCAGCCAGTACAGCACAGAAGACAAAGAATACTATGTGCAATTATAGAAATAGTAGAAAATTTTAGATATGCTGAACATAATTATCTAAAATGTTGGTTAGTAGGAGGACACAGCAAACACTTTGTTCTTACATGTAAAAACATCAGATCTCAGTGTTAAAGACATTGACTGTATCTCACATAGAAATCAGCCACAGAGTCCATTACTGTGATATTTTGGCATATATTGGGATATATTGGCAACTCCTGGAATGAAAGCCTGCTTCCTGTCAGTCATCACACCCACTGGATGTTTTCCTGAGAGGCATCTCTGAGAGCTGTCTGCCTAAGGAATATGCATTTGTTTTCTTTATTTGGAGGGAAATAGAGTGGGTAACCAAGTTACTTGTGAGCATTACATGGTAATAACATTCAGAGCCAGCAACCCTGAGGAAACACCTTATTTCTACTGTCCTTATTTCAGCTTTCAAATAAAGACTACTTTCAAGTAAAGTTCTCTTATGACATTTTATAGTCAAGATCTCCAAGATATCGTTCCCTCCTTGGTGAAGTTCTCAGAGACTTGAAGCACATACCGCAATTAAACTTTGTTTCCCAGTCAGAAAGCTGAATTTCATCTCCCTGACTCACAACCTCTCCTCCTTCACCTAACTGTACTGCAACTCCATGAGGAGTAAATTAACATCACCTCTAATAGGACCAAACTTCGGCTGACTAGGAAACCTTTAGGGAACTGCTGAACTCAGTTCAGAAATTCCTGGCAAGTCTGAAAGTCTGTTCTTGATGTGCAGTTTAAATATCTAGATATAAATGTCTAATCTAAGTTTAAATCCCTTTAGCCGATAGGTGGCCTTAGATGTTGATATGAGAGTGCTATCTTAGTATTGTCAATATTATGATCCCCCTGATGGTTATTTTGCAGGGACTAATCTCTTATATTTTTACAAATTTATTTATTTATTTATTTATTTATATGTCCACTTAGATCTGATAATGCCTCTCCAAAGGAAAAATAGCAAAGTGGTAAACAGGAAAGCGTGTGCAACCCAGCTCTGATGGCATTGCTATGCTGGGGACAAAAAGATCAGATCCTAGCTTCATTAACTACAGAGACATTTGTATCTATAACTACAGTCATTTAGAAGTAACAACCCACCCAGCTGTCCCCAGTACCTACTGCTTTTGCAGAGCTAGCACCAAGCATGTATAGAAAATGAGTAATCTCCCAGTAATCTCCTGGTAAACTCTAGTTTACCTCTGCTCTTCTTTTTTGCCTCTCTCAAATCACCTCAGCATCCTCAGGCTACTTAGAACATGCCATCCATGTGCACCCATTGCCCCTCTCTAACCCTGTAGTGTCTACAGTGATCACTAGAAGGCTTTAATTTGCCATCCAGACACAAAGTCTGTTGCAAAAACCTTTCTTGTGCCTTTACTCTTTAGCAGATTTTCCTGAGCTCAAGGAAATGAGTTTGCTTTCAGTAGTACATATATTCCTGGCAAAGCTCTGTTTTCCGTGCTTTGCTGAACTCCTGAACACAGATGTCCCATTTGTGTTTCATTAGTACATCAGCCTCTCTGAGGCTTTCGACCTCTGCACTAGGCAATAATTACCTGGCACAGACCCATTCCCTCACCAGCTGGCCTGGGAGCTGCTCGCTCAGACCAGGGCTCTCGCTGCTGTCAGCCCTTTCCAGTCAACTGGACAGCTCAATCAGCAGAAAATATCAAATATGGTTGTTGTTTAAGCTCAGCCAGCATTATCTCTGCTTGATCTGACAACACCTCTCCAAAGAAAGATTATGTTTCCCAAGGCCTAGACATGAGACAGAAAAGTTAAGATGTCTGAAGCGGCTTGTTGAATTTAGAAAATCTCTTTGCAAGCAGTTGAATTTAGAAAATCTCTTTGCAAACAGTTTGGTTCAGTTGTGGCCTTCCCTAACTGCAGACAGTGTTTTAGACACCTTCCTCTTTCAGGCCCAATATATAATGAATTATTTGTATGAAGTAAGAACAGCTCCAATGAGAACGATGGCTAAGACTGACTGTGCAGTCCTGATCTGAGGGCATTTGCCTGGGATGTAAGCTGACAGTGAATACCACCTCCCACTAGGCTATGGGAACTACTACATAGTTCAAGGCTATGGGAACTACTTTGCTTATAAATTTCAAGAGAGATCAAGATTTGCCTTACTGTAGAAATTAAATCTTGGAACTGCTCACAGTCTTTGCGGAAACCATACACCATGGCCAAAGGAGACCCTGTGCCCAAACCAAAGCATCTCTTGCCTCCTTGCCATGTGTCCAGCATGGTGGTCCTGTCTTTAGGGTTCTGCCATCTGTGCAGGCGAACTCATGAGCTAATACTAAAGATCATTTCTTTTTCTGCAAGAGTCATCGTAAGTCTCACAAGTCTACACTCCAGAAGACATTTTTTTCAGTGTGTTTTAGAGAATAATGAGACTGAGCTGCATCCAAAGACAGAAGATGAACCATGGGCAAGAGGGAAAAAGACAAAACAAACAAACAAACAAAAAAACCAAAAAAGTTACAGAGAGTACAGTTGGGCACATCTCCAGCTCACTTAAAGAAAATAACAGGGCACAGTGTTTCCTAACTGCCACGATAGCTGCATTTGCAAGAAAAGTTTCTGGATAAGCTGAGAAATCTGGGAAGTTCCTACTTTCATTTTACTCAGCAGATCCACTGCAACCCACAAGAGCAAAGGGAGATTTTTCAAAAAAACAAAGATAACTGCTAAAAGAAGACAAAAGAAGGAGTTCATGCCCATGATGTTAACAAAACAGAGCTACTGGAGAAGAGCTGGACCTTCATTTTGCTCAGAGTCATCCGTGAACTCTAATTATTAATACTGGAAAACACAAGAACATTTTGAAATAAAGGGTGTTTTATTTACAAGAATGTACAGGTCTTACACGTCTGTTCTCAAAATGAAAAAGGTGGAAATAAGCCAGACAAACAAGAAAGTAGAGTGACTAATGGATAATATGCTCTGCTGGGCCTAATTGAAAAGTGGTAGGATGAGATTTATAATTGGAATACTGATATTGATGAGTGTAATCTATACAGGATAAGAACAACAATAATATTTAGCAATGATGCCACACTTTTTATCGTTGGAGCTCATTAACTAATTAATCCTCACAACACCCCTGAGAAGCAGGTAAGTATTGTTATTATTGGCCTATAAGAATGATAAATCCAAGATAGAAGCAAAGGAGCATGAAGCTTGCCAGAAGTGACTTTGTAATAGGGAGAAGGGTGGAAAATAACTCCCTTGATGACACAGAGTAAGGGGCAATTCAGAGGCGGATAGCCTGGCACAGGAAAAATCCGTAGAGAAGACCCATCCTTTCTTCCAAAGCAGACTAAAAGGCTCAAAAGATGAGCCAGAAACTCACGCAGGGGAATAAGAACTATAAAGGTAAAATAAAGGGAGTTAGAAGGCGGCAGAATGAGTTAATACAAGCCAAAACCAGTAAAAGGCAACAGGATGCTGAAACTTTGAAACTCAGGGCCAAAGCAGTGCTCTTTCATTCTAGTGGATTGACCTTAATTAGGATTAAATAATAAAAAGAGCATGTTTTGTTGAAGAGTTAATAAAGGCATTGTTGATAAAGCTGGTGATAAAACACAGGAACTTGGCTATGCTGAATGGAGGGCTGGCCATGGGCTCAGGTCACAGAAAACCCAAATGGAAAAAGTGTTTGCATGTGATTCTCTTGCATATCAAAGAAAAGGGAAATACTGAAGGGAAAAGGGGGAAAGCAAGCTTGACAGCAATCTTTCAAAGGAAAGAAAGAAGTAAGGAGGGAGATCATGTGGCCAAGATTAAGAGAGAATGAGCCCTGGATCAAACTATCCAAGAGTTGTCTTGATCAGGGTGTCTTGCATTAAGGCACTGAGGGCCTTGCATTTCAGAAGTCAGAGCAGGTCCAGATACAACTGAAAGCAACAAAACTGCAGAGGGCATGGAAATTTTGCCTCAGATTTGTTTATTTGGCAATTTCAAATGTATAAAGAATCATAAAGTTATTAAGTGCATTGGAAGAGATGCATGTATTCTCTGCACTTCTGGGTCAGTAAACTGGAGCTAGTTCCAAGTTTAAAATGAAATTTAATGGGCAGAGAATGTTTCAAGTGTATTTGTAGTATACATGTATACATGCAAACTATATTTTTTTAAAGAAGAGATTCTCAATTTAATAAATATGTGCACCTAGGTCAGAGTCACTATTAAGGACAACAAACCAGAGTGTTTTAACACTGAGATACAATAAGACTAAGAGTAAATCTAAGGCCAGCAGCACAATCATTAAAGGGGTAGAGAAAGACTGGAGGGGCTCCAGGTCCTCCTCCATGCAGACCTCAGAACTGGAGTTTTCCATGTCCTCCATTTGATGTGCTTCCCATTTTAAACCTAAATAAAATTTGGCTGCTTTTCGAGTGTCGAGTGTTTAAAGTATGTATAAAAATAAATAAATAAATAAAGAATGGAGTAGAGCATTTTTTCCTGAGAGAAACTTTTGTGTGTGTAATTACCATTCAAAAATTATTTCTGGTCATGCTTTCTCCTGGATACAGGCCTGGAATTTGGAAGAAAGCAAGACTCCTGCTGGGACACATCCCAAAGTGGAAGGCCTCTTCTGAAGGAAAGGCACATACGACCTTCCAGAAGCCTGGGGATACAAGAAAACATAATTGGTTTTTCTTTTTGGAGTTTAGCTTTTACTTTGCTATAAGTTTTCCTGATTTTCATAAGGAAAAAGCCAGAGATATTGTTTTGTTTTTAAATGGGATATGAGGAACTTCCATCCCTACATCCACACATGTGAAAACTACCACAGTTAGGCCTAGAGCTACAGCTTATGTGAGAGATGGGGCTTATTTTTTAACCGTAAAGATACTCCATCAAAATTCACACAGCTTTTTCTCTAATCCACATGTTTTCATGGCCACAGGTGCTACAAATTTTGACACGTGCCCTATACAGCGACACCACAACCTCACACCAAGCCTGATCATTCATGGGCAGAAGCAGCATTTCTGCCCTAAAAACTGCTGTTTAAAGAGCACATGGAGCACCAACCCCTGGCTGCTTCCTCTGGGTTGGGTCCTAGCTATGCTCTTGTTTTTATAAAAAATTTAAAGGAACTTTTGTGCTGATTGTTCATGAGAGAGAGGAGAACTTGGGACAGGGCCCTGCTGTGAGGAGCACTTCAGCATAAAGTGCTCTTGTGAGAAGCTGCTCATCAGGCCCAATGATCTCTGGGGCCAGGGGCCACTCAGCAACATCCACCCCATCTGGACAGCGATGCTGAAAGGAAAGGTTGCTGTACTGGATTAGCAACCAGGTCCTGGTTGCTATGGGAGGTCCTGGTTTGGACACCCATGTTGCAAAGGAAGGATAGAAACCTTTCTGCCTTATTGTATGTACTGTTCTTGCTCCTCATCACAAAGAGTTTTGATTTAATAACCTGTTTCCTCTCTACAAAAGACACCACATTTTCTTCTAAGGAAGGAGGAATGGGCAGAGGCATTTTCTGTGTTTTTTTTTTTTTTTAACTCTCTTGAGTGAGCCACGAGTATGAAGATCTGAATGAGCTTTAGGTGGAAAAGAAAAAGAAAATCAAGACATGAATTTCAGAGCATGTGCTTTTGTGTTATTCAACATGACTGATAGGGGAGGATAAGGTTGAAGTTCAAGGCAAATATGGAAGTGTAATTTCTCTCTGCAGTCACAAATAAAATGAGTCTCAGCTCTACAGGATTAAATTAATTAAAGATGGATCTTGTGCTTGATGCTGGTTTGATAGAACTGGAGCTTGTAGTGGTTGTATCATGAACATAAGTGGATATCTCTAGTGGCTAGCTAGTATTTTCTTTATACTCACGAGTGTTTACTATGGCACACAAATGCTAACCAGTTTTATCACACAGTCATTATCATATCTTCTTCTCTTTCTCTCCTCTATTCAGGTGCTGCTGCTGCAAAATGATTTCATATCAATTAGGAATTCCATTTCCTTCAAGGGGCTACTGAAGGAAGAGCCACCTGTAATGCATGCTGTTAAACTTCAGCTGCTCCGTATCTTCACAACAATAGCAAGATCGGCTTCTAAGCTCTCCCTCCAAAATTGCAAGCATTATCTGAGTATCTCTTCCTATTTAGAAAATAAATAAAAATAAAAATCTAGAGCCTTCTAGGAAGAGATATACATCGCACTGAATGCTTCTCTGGGAAATATAGTCCTTATGACACACAGTATATGTTGCAAGAAAAGTTATAGAAAGGTTACTTGAAAGATAAACAGTTGAAGATAGGAGATTTTTCTAGCCAGAGTAGAACTCAAACAATAGGAAACAAGTACTGCCAAGTTTCGGGCTGCTTTTGCAAGCAAGAGCCTTTCATTGAGCACACTCTAAAGATGACAGTTTCCTATCTAAGGGATGTAGTGTAAGAAATTCAAGCAACACAAACAACTTCTATCCTTTGAGCGGTGGGTGTGGGTAAGCTCATGTTTCTGCATAGTTTTATGAAAGAAAAGATAATTTTTTTTCCTCTCTTCTACATAAGAGCCCCTTTGAGAACAAGAGTTTCACACTATTTCCTAAGTTACATTAAGGGGATCTGGCATTTGGAAGGTTAATTTTCTTATCAAAACTATACAAAATTCTAATTTTGCAGAGTAGCAATTTGGAAAAAAATCAGCAATGGGAAAATGTTGGTTATGCAGCACTAGACATTCAGTACTCAGGGGATCAATTATAAAAACACTCATTCAGCTATTTCTATTCAAATGAACACCTGAAGAGGAGGTCTCAATGGTTTTAAAAGTGTGTGGATATTACTGGATAAATGTTAGTCCAATAAAAGAGATCATCATCTGCTATTTGTGTGCATTTAAGTTGACACTAAAAAGATCTTTGTGGAATATTGCTGCTTCTTTTTCTTTTTGTGTGTGTGCATCTTTTATCTCATATTCCCTTAACACTTTGTGAACTGAAGAAAATAGACCAAATGAGCTGTTCTTTAAGATTAAAGGGGCAGCATTTAGTTGAACACACCTGAATGTGGAAGGAGTCTATTTTCCTCACACTTATGAATATGTAATGATGTGCTTGGAGGCACAGTCACGAACCCCTAATAAGAATTCACGAGTCTGTGTTTGAAAACAGACATTTGCATTTGCCCTCCGGTCACAGTACATGGGTCATTCTTATTCAAAAATTTATTTGCTTTATTTTTCTATTCCCCCTCCCTCTCCTCCCAACTCAAAATATTTTCTCATTTCGAGGTTTTGAGAAAAATTAAGAAGGGAGGGATAAATCCCTCCACAGTATTCACGATTCAATAAGAGTGAGTTTATTTGGAAATATATACATGTATACAAATAAGTGGAAAAAAAAACTATTGTCTGGTTTGAGGAAAGAGTATTTTTCAATCTCATCATTTGTTTTATCAAAAACATTTGAAAGGGGAAAAAAAGGCAACAAAAAAGACACCCTGCAAAGGTACAGAGCACAGCAGTTTTTAAAAGGGAATTCTGGGAATAAAATAGTAAAAATAAAGCAATCTATATTAGAGATACAGTTTATAAAATCACATAAATACTTTGGAAATGCTCTCACCAAAAGAAAATCCATATAAGTGTTAATATAGTGAGCTAATCGTTGTCATATACCAGACTACAAGCTTTGAAGGCACAGTATCAAGGTGAGAAAGAACAGGCTGTAGAGACTGGTACTTAAATGAGAATACTACATTTTTCTTCAAAAACATAAAAACATCTTTTTTTAAAAAACTCTTTTGTAGTTTTGTGCCAAAATACATTCAGAACCATATTTTTGTTCTCTTTCAAAGCAATATGTTGTAGTATCAAATTAGACATGGGGGAAGTGCTTCCTACAATTTTAGCCATAAGAAAAGATTTATTAAATTCTCTTTTCAGATCTTTCTTATTGCTTCTTCCTTCTAAATAAAAGTAGCGCACAAGTGCAAACAGCACCTTACTCATTATCTGATAAAACTATCACAGACAAAATCAGGCCTATTTGCCACAGTAAGAGCCACAGACTATTAAGAAAATAATAATAATAAATAAAAAGGAAAATCATTTGCAGAGAGTGGAATTACTGGACTATTGCAAATCACTAAGCAATTTCAAACGCTTACTATCAAGTCCCATGTTAATGCTTATATATTCTACATCTGTATTAAAGACTGCATCATGATTTTGCTAAGGGTCAGTGGAAGTTAAATACCCATCCCAAAGCACGGGAAGATTTCAAAACATTTTAAGTCTAATTTGCAGAGATGTTTGAGCTTATTGTGAAAATTCTTAGTTCCTGGCGAGGTGCATAATGCACAGACACACACCTGAAAATGTGTTTCAGTACACATAGAGGCACACGGGTGCACACACACATGCAGCGTGACATTTGCCTGTACATTTTCTACATCTTACATTACCACAAGTGTGACTTTAGTCGGAAAAAGATTCTATTGTGACTGCAACAGTCAAAGAGGAAACCATTATTTCAGATCTAACAGTGACACCTGCAGTTGAGCCCTGCACACTGGCAGGCAAACATCTCATTTAGGGGGAAAAAAAATCCATATTTTTGAATCGTGTTGTTACAGCCATACACATCGCCTGCTTAATTATCTGCATGTACCTAAAATTTGCCTCTCCCACTGGCAGCACAGTCAGCGGCCACACCAGCATGAATCAGCTTTTCCTCTTGCAAGGGAAAGCGCCTGCCATAAAGTACATAAATAGCCCAGAAAATCTTCCCTCACCACACAGTGGGAGCAGAGCCGCCCGTGCTTGTACACGCGCGCGGATCTCCTCCACAGCAGGTATTGCAGAAGAGCCACCCGCTCCTCTGAGAGGCTCATCTCCAGCCTTGCAAAGATTTGATCACTTCTCTGCTTATTGCAGTAGCACTCCTTTTGCAATACACAGCGGTATCGCAATATTGCAAATTTGTGGAGACATAAAAACAATATTTGGTGTGAATCAGGACTGGGCAACCTGACGATTTTGAAGACTCTCCTTCCACTTTCACTGCACCCTCCTTGGGTTGCAAGCTGCTGAGCTCCCACCACTCCCTGAGGAGCCAGAACAGGGGATTTTCACTCAGTTATTTTATTTCCTCATTATCTGAAGCTCTTAGCTATCTTCATGGGGGATGGAGGGAAAAAGCAGGGTGTTGGGGTTTGAATATTGCTTTAAACATTATATTTAGTGGCCTAATTCTGGCGTTAACAAATAATGTACAAAAGCTCATATTTTAGTTTTGCTATTCTCACATTTTATTGTTTCTTCAGGAAATTTACCAGAACAGAAAATAAACTCCTTTCTCCCTTAAAAGCAAAACTGGCAGCTAAAACATAAATCCATTTTTCTACTGTAAGATAGGCTTACTTCTTTTTTACTACCTGTTCTTTCACCCACTTGCACTACAACAGACTAACCCAGATCAGCGTGCTGCTTTTGCACAGGCACTGTATAAATTTGGATTTACTTTATAGCCTTAGTAGCTATTGCTTTCATCACATAAGCATCTAGAAGCTTGTGTATAAACGTGTGTTCAAATGAACAAAAAGATTTCTTTATAACTTTTGTCAATATTCTGCTGATTGCTAGTTCAGTAGCAGATGTGCTATGCTTAATGGTGCATATGCAAGAAGCATTCCCTAATCCCTAAATGAACTTCTTATCTCTAAACATATACAGGATAAGCTATCTAAACTCAATTTAGCTACTATGCTATTAAATCTACCAGAACCAAATAGTGGAAGAATATTATTAAAGCCAAGCACCTGTTAGCAAAAACCAAAGGCTCCTACTAAAACAAAGCACTGCGACCCATAGATCAGAACAAATCAGACGTCGTTCTGTGTGTATTAATCCCCCTCGCTGGTGCATCTCGAACCCCCACGTGCTCCTTTCCCAAGTGCACACACACAGCTCCAAACTCCCCGGCTTTTGTTCGCAGCACAGCCCGTCAGTCACTGTTCGTTGCAGAAAAATGAATTGCCATCAGATCAGACTTTTTAACTGCATATGAATGCGGATCGGGCCGTCATGGCATTTAAGAGAAGTGCACAAAAAAAGTAGGTAGTGTCACCTACTGGTTAGACTACAAAACTTGGGAGCAGAGCTTGTGGTGCAGAGCTTCCCAATGCGTCACTCGCCTCCTTCGGGACGCCAGTGGGTAATTTAATACAGCACCCGGACATCACTCATGAAAGCAGAGTGTTTTCACCTAAATTCACAGGCAGGCGGGCTCTGAGGACAGGCCTGGCCGCCTGCTCCTCGGGGACACCACCTGCCCGGGCCCAGCACAGGTCCCTGCGGGAGCCCAAGCGCAGGCCGCGTCGCCTTCCCAGGGGCTGCTCAAGGCGGGAGCAACCCCTGCATGGACACACAGGCCCTCACCGCCCAAAAGTGCAGCTGCCAGCAGGGACTGGGCAGCCAAGACCAGAACTTGTGACACAAATGACCCCACGAGCAGCCCGTGCTCCAGCTTTCCGGCCTAGGCAGGGGCAAACGCCAACCCTGACAGACCGAGGCAGAAAATCTCCTTCACTGTGTCCCTCCTTTCGCAGCTTGCAGCTTGCAATGGAAAAGGGGATCACAGGAACAGACAATGAGAAGCCAATTTCTTTTCTCTGTACAAAAATAAAATACTGAGATTAGGATCAAGGAAAAGTTTACAATATCTCTCAAACCAGCAACACCTACAAGTCCTGAAAAATGAGCATTGCCTTGAGTGTAGTCAACAACACCTCTTTATTTTAATTATTAACCGACTACAAGAACCGAGCACTTCTTTATTGCCAAAAGCTTTTGGCTTTGCAGAGTTTGGTCTGAAGTGCTCCAAATTCCCAAGAAAAGGCGTCCATGGCCTTCTTGGAAGTGGTTATAGGTGGACCACAATGGAACAGTGAAGAAAACAGAGGCTTGCAGAGGTGCATTTTTAAGATGGATTTTGTGGCACCTGCCCTTATTTTCTTCAGCTCTCGTCCGTATTATTATCTTATCACCTTGGGAAAAGTGTTGCAAAATCACCACATTTAAAGAAAAAAAAATAAGAAAAAAAAACATTTTAAAGAAATGGCTATGCATATGCAAAGTTGATTCAAATGCTTTCAGATTGCACCATAGAAAAGCTGTGGCCTAGTTTTTGAAATACATATTTCACTTTATTTTGCACACAGCTGGGTTTATATTGGCACTCACACTAATATGCAAAATGCACTATCTTGCATTCATGAATGACTCTTTATAAAATGCCAGGAGGGCACCTGCTTCTTCTTTTCTCCAAGTCTACAACATGATAAAGAACAAGTCTGTATTAATGGCCAACTTCCAGCTCTGACCACAGCCTGGAGGGATTTATGCCAGCTGTACGCAGGTTTGGAAGTAAACATCATGCCCTGGTCAAAAGGAGTTTCTTACGCTCCATGGAAAGAGACTGCTAATGAGATGCAGTGCGCTGAAGGAGGGAGTGCACAGCAATACTAATTGCGTATGGAGCTGCTGCAGTGAAGTACACACACATCCTGACCCTATCCACAGGATGGGCCCTAATGCAGCACCCTGTGCATCACCAGAGCCAGGCAGGGCAGCCACGCACACGCTTGCAAACCTTCTTCCTGCTGCCGGCCACTCTCAGAGTTCAGCTTCAGAGCCACCACCAGCGGGAAGCTGCAAGTAGTGGGATTTATCACCAAAAAAGGGAATAAGCATCATCTCTCAGTGATTTAGAAGAGAGAGTATTGAGTAGAGTTTTTCACACAAGCCATCCTTCGTCTTAAAAAGTTACTCGTGTAACTTCCAAATCTGACGGGATGTATGTGCACTGAGCTTTAGATCACAGCACAAAGCTCATCTCTTTTCCAGGATTTTCCCCAATAAATTAGATTCACGTATACAAGAGTTTGATGCAGAAACCTTTTTCTTTTATGCAGATTTGATCAAACAGGTCATTTTAAGGAAAAAATGTTTCTAAGTGAGATACAGAGAACAAACATTAGATATATTAATAGACGTTTGTGCTTTTAGTTAAAATCTCAAATAGGAATTCTTAAACTAGCAAGCATATTCATTAGCTTTGTATATGGGTGTATATTGCCGAATGTAAAAGGTAACCTAAAAATATTAGGCATGAAATACCACAAATAGTCGTACAGCATAGTTTCAGTTAGAACTATTTGTGATCAGTTCTTGGATAAGGTTCATCTTTCATCTATTTCTCATCTCCATCCTTGAGCTGTGTCTTTCTTCCTGCAACAACAGGCAGAGCCTATAAGAAGGAGCACTATAATTTGGAAAATAAAATGGTTAAGTTGAGCTGTCTTCACATATTCACTCTTGTAGTCTCTTTTCATCCTCCTCACAGGAGCTTCCAATCTCTATATTTTACTTACTACAAAAGTCTTTGCCACTTTTCATCAAACTTCAGTACAATTTAGTGATGTACATTGGTAGATCAGTATAATGCAAATAAAGTCTAATTCTTCCTGCAGAATTTAATTTGCAACTTCCTGGAGATATCCCTTAGAAAGGTACAGTTTGCATGGCAAGAAGTGCCTTCAGAAACACAGTGTCTTCAGCTGTCTGCTTAGAAATCCAAGATAAAAGGAAATCATTAATAAGCCCTTAGCTTAATAAAGGCATTTGACACTGATGAGGAAAAAAATCAATTAGGTTATCATTATACTAACCAGCAGGGTTAACTGTTTGACTAGTTGCAAGAAGAATCAACACCAGAGACAATGGGGCTGACACCATCATGTCCTAAATAGAACTCCAAAATATTTAATGTACTACAAAAACTCCCCCCAAAAATAAAAATTGTTCATGCCCTAAGGCAAGAGCAATGTCTTGCATGAAGGCATCATAAAAAGGAAAGATTCGTACACCAGGAACATTTCACATGCTGCAAACTTCATTTCTCAGCCTGGTAACAAAACACGTGTGCACCTTCCGTATGCAGGTCACAAGATATATCCTATAATGTCCTGATGAGTTCTCTCTCTTATTTCCTAATCCCTAGTTCATATTACAAATCAGGGCAGGGAATAGCAGGAGTACACGTAAAGCATTACATTGTCTTTTCTTAGGTCTAGTATAGACAAGTTAACCATGAAAATTCAACACCTGGGACATACAGGAAAAATAAAATGGATAAAACTCTAGTTTTAGGTTGTAGGGTTGTGGAGGTAGAGCTTTGGTTTTTTGCTGCTCTTTTAATTCTTTTGCTAGGTTGGTTCCAGGCAGCAAAACTGTTTTAGCAAAGACTGGTAACCCTTCCAAATTATAGGAAAATCTATGTTCACTAGTGGAGTACCAACCAGAATTGCTTGTTGTTTCAGTTGTTCCCCATATGAAAGTTTGGCTGCTATTTGCAGTTATCTGGAAGGATTTGATTTAGACCTAGCAAATGGAAGGGCGAGTCAGGCAGCTACTTTTCTAACTCCCAGCTCCACCACTGAATCACTAAATTACCGTGGGCAAAGCAACTGCTTTGTAGCTCCATTCACCCATCTAAAGCATACCTATTAAATTGACTTAGCTCACAAGGGCATCAAGAGGCTTAATTAATGTTTGCAAAAGCTTCAAGATCATCAGTTAAAAGGTGCTTGAAAAGTCCAAAATATGATAATGTCAATGAGGAAAAAAGGACAAATGCCAACAATCAATTGGACAAACGGCTTCTACTATCTCTGCTGTCCATACTTCAGTTTTTAGTTTATCAGTGGACATATACACGTCTGTTTAAATAAGGTCTTACACAAATTCCACTGTGTACAGAACCAGTCATCACAGTTTATAGGTCTGAAAAGAGTTACAAAGCTTTAAGAACTATTAGAAAGATACATATTTCACTTTAAGTCCAACACATAAAAAGTTCATTCTCCCAAGTGGTTCAATACACTACTGAAAAATTCCCAGTGGCACTTAACATATACATAAGACTCGAGTTAACCTTTTTATATACTGTAATTTTTTGATCAATGGGCACTAGGAAGCATCTTCGCTTGTCTATTTTATGAGGAAAAGCTTGAATTTAATATCTGCAAGCACATAACCAACACCTGTTGAAACACCTTTCTCCCAAAGGAGAAGTGCCATAGCATCTAGGCCATGGCTTTTTCACTAAGGAATTAGGAACAACTCCAAGATCCTGAGCAAATTCTATCCTCTGGCTGTGCAGAGGATCCTCACCAGAGAACACTGTTCATATTTTTCCCCCCAACCTCATATGAGCAGCCTTGGCTTACAGTCACTCACAGGAATACGAGGTGCCAAAGATACTGCAACACAACTGCACTCAAGTGTCCTACTTGAGTAGGACACTTGCAGATAGGGAAAGCTGAAGTTTCACAATAAGATGTCACTCGTCCCATGCTCACGTGCCCCAACCTAGCACAATTTCTTTTGTATTCATGGCTTTTAATTGAGAAAAACCTCTCCCAGAAACAACAGTTTAAGTGTGCTTCTGTGGGAAGGCACAGGGATAAGATCAACATACTTAGGGGCCAACACAGCTAAACTAAAAAAAAAAGTAGACCAAGAAAACCAGGGTCTCAGATCAGATAATAAAAAATTTAAATATCAAAGTATGTAGCAAGTATTAATGTAGTATTCTCCTATTTCAGCTTAGTTTTTGTTTTCTCAGTCTAGTTATTTCAGTTTGTCAGTCCATTGTTTAAATGAGAATTTAAACAATTCTCGTTGTACAAACAGGAATGTTTAGAAAAGGGCTGGAGGTTAACTAGGAAATGCTGGAAGCTGTTGAAAAGATCTGAAAGAAAAGAGAATCACTGGGATCACCCTATAAGCATAGACAGTTTTTTGGTATGAAATAAATCAGCGCAGAAGTATTGTCATAATGGCAATTACAGAGGTGTCCCCTGTAATTCTGTTTTTTATTCTGCAGTGTGGTGCAGGCTGCCCTCAAAATGGTGGTAAACTTGAGCTTTCACTAAGTAGAACTTAATCTAGATTCTGTAAACCAAGGCAACACTGCTTTACAGTACTGTAAGCGGTAAGGCACTTTCTCTTGCTTTGTAAAATGGACATGCTGTTCATGTAGGGCTATCAGGCACTCCAAAAGAAATTCTGGACTTAATAGCAGAAGTGAAAGAAGCAGGTTAGTTTTTCTTTAAAGTAATTTGTCCTTAAAAATTTAAACCCAAACTCTCACTGTTGTGAAAAATCCAGAAGCAAACAATGAACAGTCCCAAGCAAAATCTATGGCCCCAGGTAAACACAGCATATTTCCCAGTTTTGCTTTTCTTCCTCTGGGCCACTGTTCTGACAGCATTTATTCCTTCCTGTTTCAGATGATTCCACTAGAGCTAATTTACAGCAAGATCTGTAATCTAAGATCTAAATCTTGCTAACATATCTATTACAAAACACAGATTCAAGAACTACCCTATGAGTCAACTGGTGTGTAATTCAAATTTACAGCATTGGAATTAAAATGGAATCATTTTAAAGCATCTTCTCTGCAAAAACTCCAGAAAGTTCTCAAATCCTCAGCCCGTATTTGTCAAACGGCCAGTAGTCACTGATCCCACTTCACACATAAGACTGAAGCAAAGAAGAGTCAATGATCCAGTCAAGATGTGCAAGTTAAGCCGGGAGCCTGACTTTGCTGCGAGTCAGTCACTCACAAAGGCAGCACAAGCTGCTTCACATTGTAACGAAGAACTGCTTTTGTTTGTTTAGGTGTATTTTTTCCTCTTGTAACCACGCTGGAGCATCTTTTATATAATATAACCAATACGATCCTTTACTTTCAAAGGGACTAAAATACTAGGAATGATGCCTGCATTTTGCTATAAACTGACTTGTGCTATTGGAGGAATGTCTAAGAAAGGATGACTGATACCAACAATCGTGCCAGAAATTCGTTTTTAGGACTAGTCTGGATTCGATGTTACACTTAATGGAAGATACTGAAAATAAAAATTAGTAATTTGAGGTAATCTAAAAATATAGCACACTAAAATATTAAATAGTAGTGAAAAATCAAAGAGATAGTAGTTTTAAGCGAAACTAGAAACTTGCTTTTATGAACAGGTTTAGGTTATTATCTTTGAAAAACTAATGGGCCAGAAAGGAAAGCAACTCTTTGTGGTGATTATAAGAACAAAACCTGCAACTTGCATGCATTTTTTAAAATACAGCCCGCAGTAAATCAAATGCAAAAGTATTCCTAATGCCTAAAAAAATCCTAATGGTGCTAAATACAACTTGCCATTTTGACTTTATCTGCAAAGACAGAACATCTGGCACGCTTCTGGCTAGACAAACCTTATTCAGAGCTACACTACTGAAAAACATGAACTGATTCCCAGACGCTCAAAGCAAGCGTAAAAGCAGAAGTTTCCTATATGCCTACATTAAACAGTTCTTCTTAGGTTACTATAATCAAAATAAATACATTGAGAGAGTTAATGTTTTCCAGAATGTTTTCTCATATAACAACTTCTAAAAAGCAGAAATTCTGTGTTTTAAATTTTATATCTTGATTGTAATTAAGAAGAAACTTTTTACTTATGGCAACTACTGCAAATGCGCCCAAACCTCACATAACAGGAGCCCTTTCCTTGAACTATTTATTAATACTGATAAGGCAATAAAATATCAATTGGTGAATTCATCAGGAAACTGCTACATATTTTGACCAAGTTAAAGCTCAACTGTATTTGCATCATCCTAAAAAAAAATGGGAAACTGAATGTCACGGGGAAATAGCAGCAGAAAGGATCTGTATTGTTCCACAGAAAATGATCTACTGCCACCAATAGAGTATCTGATCAAGCAAACAAAAAAATTCCTCCTGCAAATTAAAATAATAATAATAAAAGGCAATTTCAATAGTCCAAACTTGCTATTACTCTTGAAAAGGGTTGTGAAAATCTTTTTTGCCTCTCCTCACAAACTACAGATACTACATACTACTGGAGAAAACCAACTAAACAAATATTCCCGAGTGACAACATACTGCATTCAGTGGTCAAACTGATTGCTAGCTTATAGCAAATCCACATGCTTTTCAGGACTAAGAACAGTAAGAATAATCACTAAGATTCTAATATAGTGCATGAACCGAGCCTAAACTACCAAATGTTACATTGGTCTTGCTGTTTCTTACATTGCGATGGATAAAGATTATGCATGATAAATTGTGGCTGTGACAATGACTGCTTCCATCCATCATTCCAGGCTTCTCTTATTCCAACCATGTGATTGAGTTGAATCAAGTTTATGACATCTTGGCAGGGAGAATCCTACAGAAGCTAATATCTAGATTGAATACATGAATAATGTATTTATTCTTCATAAAAGCCAAAAATGTTAATTTCAAGAACAAGGGATCTCTCTCTCACTTGGCTGAACCAGAGTAAGATGAAATATTTTTTAAAGTCCTAGCAGATCATTCACAAAACATTTTTAAAGCTTCTTAATTACAGCAGCATTTATATTACCCCTGAAACCGCAGCTGATCTCCAGATGCCATTAAATTAAGAACTGCACAAAGATCCTAAATTAGGAAGAAAAGCGTGCCTCGCAGAGCCCGGGGCTGGCGGAAGCCGCAGGCCGCACGCCGCAGCCTTGGCACGGCGCGCGGGCACGGCCAGCGCTCTGCCGGGGGCCGCGTTCTTGGCTGCGAAGGCAGAGCGTGCCCTCTGTCACTCACGGCGAGCAGGCCTGTCCAACTGTCTCTTTTCGACAACTTTATCATCAATCTCTTTATTAACAGCTCCACTGCAGACTGAGAACGCAAACAAGGACAAGGCGCATGCCAGATTTCTGGAAGGCGCGCAGCATCAGACATCATACCGGGCACAATTTTAATGAATTTGAAGCAGAAGCTACACCTCCAAACACACATTTGCTTTTAAGGAAGCACCTTTCTAAATAAAAAGGATGAAGATAAAGCAAACTTTGCTACTTCAGGTGGAGGGGTGGGGAGGCAAAGGGGCAAGGGGGAAGGTTCTTCAAATGTCAACCCCTCAGCCAGCCCCATCTAAACAGATTATTTTTTTCCCCCAGCTCAATTTAAATAGCTTTACCAATGGAGAGCACATGAATATAATTTTATTCAACTTTTAATAGCTCATCATTTATGCATGAAAAAGGGTATTTTATAGGCTTTAACACATACTGTAGGTGGGGCAAACATCACCAAAATAAATGAAACAAAAGCTTTTGACTGATAAGTTGACTTTTAACTATGTACAATATTTAAGTGGTCTAACCAAATAAATAAATATTTTAAAGTGACGAACAAAATGCATTCATAAAATAAATGTGCTAGCTTGCAAGTAAGACAAAAAGACATCTGTACTAGGAAGCTGTCCAGTATCTTTGTGGGCCACTGTTATTATGGGGCAGTTTAAATGCATTGGGTATTTTCTTAAGCTGAAAATAACAAACACACACAGCTTATTTAGCCAACAAGTTGGGAGTTTTATAGCCCTACATCAATAGTGATTTGCCTTTTTTACTTTCTCTATTAGTTATGTGAATTCAAAATCCTATTTAAAAACAGCAATTTATTGTAAAACAAATCTTGATGATATCTGTATTATACCATTAAAAACGTTTTCAAATCATTAGGAAACTTATATTTGACTTTTCTAAATGCAGTTTCTTTACAGCTTACCAGGCAAAAACTTGAACCACAGGGATGTTCTTAGCTTATTTAATACAATCAAATAAAGCACTGAGATAATAAAAATATTTAGGTCATTAAAGAAAAAAATGCTGAAAGGAAACTGTGACCTGGTTAATTCTTTTAGAAATAGAAAAACTTTCCCAAAGATAGCATTCCTGAATTTAGCCAGAACAATACCTATAAGCCTAAACTTCATTAAAAGAAAGAGTCTAAATATCCAAAAAACAGATGGGACATCCAGCAGTAGTTCAATGTATTATCTTCTTCATCATTAAAAAAAAAAAAAAGTCCCTCTGAAGTTTGATATCAAAGTTTGCATTCCTTTGCCAATCATAGTGGCAGATGTTTGATGTTTGCAGTTATTTCAAATTATTAGTTTGAACTTTGTAAATGTAGCAAACTGCATCTGCCTCTATCAGCAAATCCTAGAAGCTTTGTTTCTATTGAACAGATCCTTAATTCTGCTAAGATGATTAAACTAAAAAAATTTACTTATGTTTTCCCAAAGTGAACACACAGATCTTTAAAAAGTGAGCCTGCAGCATACACACATACTGCATTTGTCGTGTTCATGAGCGCACCCTCAAGACTTGTGCATTTAAGTGATAGATTTTTATTAAGTATCATTCAGCTGCCACAATGCCACAGATGAAGCACAGCAAAGCTACTCACCTAGGGTTTCCACAGGGTGCCAGGAATCCTTTACCACATGGAAAACCTTTAGTAAGAAATGACAAAACTCCCCAAAAATATGAATTATAAGTAAACAATCATATCCTGCTTCCTCTGCATGCCATAGGTTTTTTCTGTATTTAAGTACAGATTCCAGCTTCAGTAGAGTGTAATATACTCTTGCTATACTGAATTGTTTTTGGTTATTCTAGAAGGTGAAATATTCAGTCTCAACTTTGTATTATTGAATAAAATTGATATGTGCATTCAGATGTATTTATTAAGCAACTGGTACCTCTCATTAATTACCCAGCTGTACCCAGCATCTAGAACAAAATCACCTCAAAACAATGGCCTATGGCCTTCAAAAAACCCCACAATACTAAGAAATTGCCAATGACACTCTCTACCTACAGCAGTGAAACACAAGCTTAAATTCATCACCTCAAAAGTCTAATGCAAATCAGGAAGGCCAGTGTATCTAAAACCATGGGAGTTGCAGGTTGTTAACGTTGAACATTTTCCCTACAGCAGCAGTTTTGAGCTTCTTGCTTGAAGATTTTTTGAGTCCATGAACTTACTTTTGGATGTATCACAGGTAACTTAGTAACATAATCCTGCCAGTAGATTCAGATACACTGACCAGGAATCTATTCCTACTACTAGCAGATTATTATTGTCTGAAAAAATAAGGGGAATTAATGTCATAAATAACATCACCTGAGGGAAAAAGGACACAGGGTGGACAACATATAAAGATGATTCATTTGTTTTAAAACAAGTGACTGCATGCTGTGAAAAAAATACACACAACACAAAGGTTTAGGCAGGGTAATTGTAACATGAGGTCCACAAGTATCAGTGGTACGGGCAGTTAAAGAAAAAGTCCAAAATCAGGCTCCTCATTAAAGTTACTCACATCAAGCAATAGGTAGGATTGGGCTCATGCTGATACAAAGATCAATCAAATGATGCACAGCTATTTGTAATTTTTACTTTTATTTCAGGGCAAGCTTAAACTATTTGACAAGAAGAGAAATAGTGCCATCTGCTGACAAAAGGAACAAAGAGTCACTTGCCAGGGAAGCAAGTGTAAGTTTCCAAGACTTTTACAGTTAGTGTTTTAAATAAAGTTTAGTTCAAACTTTCAGAGACAACAGTACACCCCCAGATTGTTTATACATGCGTTTCTTCTAGTTTTGCCATCCCTTAAAGAACTCAGTATTTTGAAATGGAGTCCTAATCCGGAGATAGGGAAAAAAGATGCTCTTAGAATGCGTTTGTCAATAAATTCTACCTGCAGATCCAAACCCCCAAATCCACCAAACACACAATTTTTCCCTTTAACAGACTGAAACTTAGCATCCTGTTGTTACTTCCCAAATCCAACATCAGGTTTATTTACAGAATATTCCTTTATGCAGTTTTTATTTCTCTAGGTGCTATTGTATTTTATATTCACCAAAAAATTTAACAGGCAACTTGTAATTCAGAGTAAAAGTTGTTTTGTACATTGAGAAGAATCAGGCCGCTATGGGATTGTGCTGTTTTTTATTGTGTTTTCAATGGAGAAATACATCATCTGTTTACAAAATAGCTCTTGAAAAATACAAGGAGTACAGATACTATAAAACAAAGCAAACTCCAGTCATGAGACACTACGTACATCATGCGAAAGCAACAGTCTGATCTCCAGGTTATGAAAACTAGAATTAAAAAGTCACTATACAGAAAGATTCCAAGTTTCCAGCTTGGTAAAACTTGGGTGCAGTTACATGAAACGTTTAATAAAATGAAAAAGATCTTCTGATGTGTAAACAAAATGACAAGACTAAATTTGTGCCTGGCAATTTCGATCTAAACTCCATAGCTACACAAAATACACAGACACCTTGTACACTTCAACTGTTAATATAACCTTCTTTGGGGGTGGACGACAGCAGGCTGCACAGGCCAAGGTAAAAAGAAGTACTGTTTACTAGACATCTCAGACAAATGGCAAAAGAAAAAACCCTTCAGTTACTGCACAGCCTAAGTAAAAGATAAGCTACACTCTGACTTTGGAAAATTAATTTAGAAGGATAAGGGGAAGAGTGTAAGTATTTTAATTTTAACATGAAAGATGCATGTGTAATAGGATGGAGCACAATGGGAGAAGGGAGTTCATAAAACATGCTAATCAAAATATGAGAAGTATGATTTGACATCCCACTTATTTCAGGCTAAGTAACAGTAACATGAAGTTTGTTATCTACATCTGGTATTACTGCTGATATCCCTCACATTCCTCAAATACTGATGTT
This sequence comes from Nothoprocta perdicaria, assembly GCF_003342845.1. Classification (NCBI taxonomy): domain Eukaryota; kingdom Metazoa; phylum Chordata; class Aves; order Tinamiformes; family Tinamidae; genus Nothoprocta; species Nothoprocta perdicaria. The sequence goes on from NW_020455965.1 coordinate 3,232,532, forward strand.
CTTTGCCGTGAGAGACTCAGTTCTTTTAAAAGAAAAAGTTGTTACTAATCTTTTGGATAGGACTACAGAACAAAAGATAGGAGTAAGAGAGCTTACTAGATGTCAAGTGCTTGCAAGAAATATGATTTTTAAAAGTTCAATGTTGTTCAGTATGTAAAACTATTTCTGATGAGCCATCTAAAATAAAAAGGTTAAAATTCTTGGGGAAAAAATCTTTTTGCCTTTATTTAAAATCTGCAGCTTTTTAATGCATACAGGACTTTTCTGGAGTGTACAAAAATCATCTTATATTTAGTGATCCAAAGGCCATCAAAAGGGGTGTTATTTCTCACAGGCACACAATATTTATTTGAACTTTTTAATCATGGGATAAAATTTTGAATTTGTGCCTACAAGCCACAGGTATTGTTGTAAGGTAAGTGGGAAAAAAACCTCAACAAATTAAGGGTTTTTCTTGTTCTTCTTTGTTATAACAACTGTCCTATATTGTGCATACAAGCTAGAAAAAAGAAACAAAAACAACTAAGCGCAAAAGCTTTTCCCAAGAAATATAGTCAAGGTTTCAAAAAGGGCATAAGGAGACTGATTAGCTCAAAGAAAAGTTGCTGCTCTTTTGACTGCTGCTCTGTATGCACTTTAAAATAATTCCATAAATAAAAGTAGACCATATATCTTCATCATGTCCCACCAATACCAAAACCTCCCCAATTATTTTCTTAACACCTGTCTTATAACCTCAAGATTTGACATTTCACTGTAAAGGCTTACTGCTGCTTGATGGCAGTTGAACTAGACATGCTATACATTGCTTTCGATGTACAGTATGTCATAGAACATCAGCCAATTTGCAGATTACTTGTATTGAAGAGATCCTTCAATAAAATGAAAGTATCAGCTGAAGATCTAAAATTAGTCATATTCCAATAAAAAAGTACATAAAAGTGCATTTAAGGGATTCTTATGCCAGTTTTATCTCAATTTTTGAAACAATGCATTGAACATAAATTCAATCAGAATGTCAAATATGGCTACAAATAGTGTTCGTGTTTTTAAAGGCAGTAATCCTTCGAAATATTTAATGCAACTGTTGCTAACACATTAATAGTACTCCTGGCTTCACATACTAGCCTGGACTTCCAATCCAGGTGATTTTAGCCCAGAAGGGGAAGTGCACAAAATATACCTAAATCCATTGCGATCGCGTTCTAGTCTTGCACCCTTCGTTCTCCTTTTTTCTTGCATTAGAAGACAACAGGTTGAGTTGGCAGATACTGTTTATGGACCCCTGAGGTTGTCTTTACCGATTCAATCTCAATTTTATTGAATTCTTGATAACAGGAATAGGATTTGCAGGGAGAGCAGGGATATCCGAAAGGTCCGTACTGGGTGTTTTCTGAAAAGAAAAGAATATGTTTAGCTGTATTTTAATCTCACAAAATGTATTTTAGTAACTGACATTCAATTCCAACAGTGACAAAAAAAATTAAGATTATATCAAAAATAGGGTAATTACAAATTCTAAGTATAGATGTAGACATTCCTTTCCCTACAAGGACAATCTGTGCAAGTCTTTCATAGCATGTGCTTCTCTTCCACAATTGCAAGAAATTAAGCTTATAGCCTATAAATAATGCATAACATCCACAAAAGAGGGGTGCTTTATAGGTGACACCACCAAATTTGTATCTTTAGTCTTTGAAGATTGCTTTGAATCCTCAGTGTAAAGCCCACGTCTTTTGTAGATGATGAAAAAGCATCCTCAACATTAAAGGACATATTTTCATACATTCACATTTCAAGCTATTTACAAGTTCTATACAGCCAAATTTCCATTTTTTCTCAATGCTTTATCAAAAGAGAGAGGCATGAAGAACTCTAAGACAGTGCTAGACAACTGCAGTAAGTATTTTTGACAATATTCTGAACAGCTCTGTCCCACTTAAAATAATTAGAATTCATTCAGCAAAGCTGTAATTGAAGCAAAACAGAAAAGTAACTCTAGAGCCAGTGATTCATTCATTTTCATGATAAAACCCCATATTTCTACACTTGTCAGTCTCTTCTCATTTCCCCCCCTTTTTCCTCTTAAGTACTCCTACTCCACTTAAGCATATTATTTTGAGGATCCATTGTATCACAATAGCCCAGTTATTAGGCATTGCTTCCAAGATTTATTAGAAATTGTTTCCTTATGTAATAGATGTTCAGAATTTATATAAAGCACACTTGATAGATGGGGAAAACTGCATTAATATGACTGTTGTAAAATTCATTTAAAAAGTCAAATGCATTAGCAGTCACTGATCCAGCAGCCACTAATACAACAGCTCAAAAAATAAGAATCCACTACCAAAAAGCTTAAGATAACCTTAAAAAAAATCTTAAGGCCACCACTCTCCTTCCACCAGGATCCCACTTCCTGGTTCATATTGACCTCCTTTTTAACATTATTTTTATTTATTGCAATACAAGTAATCATGTGCTCTAAACAAACCCACTGAAAAATGACAGAAGAGGCCCATTAAATCTAGTTTGGAAATCTTTAGTTTCCTTTCCTATAGCAATGAAGCACAAAGTTGTAAAAACTACAAAACTTCGTATTATAATCAACCCTCAAAGATTAGAGGAAAAAAACTTGGTATAAATGATCTATAAAGGGAATAACTTCCCCTGAAGCAGTTTAGGGTACCTGTGTAACATTTAGTGTTTTAGCCAAACAATTTCAGTTTCCGCATCCAGCACTGCTCACACAGTTCAAAAGCTCAAGAAATAGTCAGAATGCTGCAATATATTTCCTTTTTCAACCTATACATTTGCTAGACATGACTTAATGGGTAAAGTGTGCATAAAATGCTTTGTGATAAAAAACAAACTTCAATCAGCAGAGCAACAAGAGAAGCTTAGATGCAGGTAAGAGCAAAGACATTCTGGAAAAGTTGTTACAATATTAGGAACAAAAATATAGAGTATATGCCACAAATTTATTGTTTTTAAAAATCTCCAATGCTTTTTCTACTTATAGTACCTACAAGCAAAGCAATGTAGCTGGCTAATACACTATCAAATTAGAACTTATATCTTTCTCACATCAAATATCAGAATCTGAAGTTATACTTCAGAACATTCTTAACCTCCACCAGGACATCTTTGAACAGCAGCTACTTAAAGCATTTGTTTCCTTGTTAGAAAGGATTATTCTGGGATGTGCAAAGCACAAAGGAATAAACTGAGCCCCTTACTTTGAAGGCAAAATTCAGAAGAGCGAATCCAGCTTCGGTCAGTTTGTATGGCAAGCCATACATGTTTAGCTACAATGCACATTCAATAAGATCAATGATCATCTAAAACACAAAAATTGTGACAGTAACAACAAGCAACTTTCCAAACAATGGACATTAAAAATTGTACATTTTTTCAACACTTGGATCATTTTAATTTCAATATTGTCACCACAGACTAGCAAGTATATAAATTGTTTTTAAATACAGTACCTGAGGAGCTTGCAGAGAAGTTGTCTGAAGAGCTTCTGGTTGAGAAGTAACATTCACTTCTGTCTCAAGTTGTTCCTAGAAAACCAAAAGACTCAATTTAATGCTTTGCTCCTACCCTTAAGGCTACACAGTGCTGCAGCCTCCAGTTATGCAACTATATACACAGAACTACATTAACCAGAATGCCTCAAGAAGCAGAGAGGGAATATGGAAAAAGTTGCCTTTGCAAGCATGGGTGGCTGCAAAACTACCCATTCTCATACAACACAGAAGTCAGGTTCTTTTGCAAATCAGGAATTTGACATAAACACAAGCAACATCACTTTTTATTTGTCACTTATTTAAACATTTGCTTGTTATGCTGAATAAGTTTGGAAAACATTATATGGTTCAACTCACAGGAGGCAAAAAGTGTAGTTCAAAACAAAGCATAGGCAAAAATCCAGGAAGACCACATAGATGTTACAGAATAGAACAGCAGTTCAATTTATAACAAATACAATATTATGCAAACCAATACCAAGGCACTAAGCTTAAGGTACTGAACCAAGTTCACAACCAGCTAAACATAAATACTGAGACAAACTACCTCTGTGACCACAGTCGGACATTTAACTTCATCACCTACAAGTAATTTGGGCACAGCTCTAAATTCTCTAAATACTAAATAGGTGCCCAAACACGTTCAGTGCCTACACACAACCTATATTTGATAAGGTCTTCAATATCAGAAGGATTGGATTTGTTACAATGCTCTAAAAATTGTTTGGAAGAGAGGGAGCACTGATTACCCCTTCTACACAAACACATCACCAAGTTCACCTCAAACAGCAGGAGGAAAAGACACCTGTTTTAATTCTTTGATTTTATAGCAATTTGAGAGCTGAAGCACCTTACTCAGAAGTCCTGAGAAACAGTGAGATTATCAGTGGGTTAAGTGGCAAAGGGCTGTAGGGGAGTGGACTTTCTTCTCCACTATGTAAGGAGGTATTTAAACAGCCAAGTGCACAGGATTACACCGGTTTCACAGGGAGGGTTTCACTGTATGAGTGAGGGGAATGAGCAGTTAGGCTGTAATCAACAGAAAGGAGGTCTCAGTCCTGCACAGAATCATAGAATGCTTAAGGTTGGAAGGGACCTCAGAGGTCATCTAGTCCAAGCCCCCTGCACATGCAAGGTCACGTAGAGCATGTGGCAGAGGGCTGCATCCAAGCGGGTTAGGAAAATCTCCAAAGAAGGAGACTCCACAACCTCTCTGGGCAGCCTGTTCCAGGGCTCTGTCACCCTCACTGTTAAGAAATGCTTTCTTAAGTTCCTGTGGAACTTTTGATGCATGTTCCTCTTCAGATGGTACTGGCATGTGTACCACACTACTTCAGTCCATTAACCTGGGAAAAGACTTCTCCACCTTTTTGCTGGAATAGTTTTCCTGCCACATTAGTGAGTCGAATTGGCTTTCTCGATGACCAGAGGGGTGTCAGCTTTTCAAGTGAAAAAGCAGGACTGCAAGGCAGAAGCAGGAGAACTGGATGTTCTCCTTTTAATGGCAAAAATCTGTTAATTTGCTAGATACCATATATAGTAAGACCACAGTGTAATAGAAAGCTTTCACTTCAAAGGAGACAAAATGTGTTTATATTATTTAGACTGGTCATACCTCTGTTTCCATACATATCAAGGAGATAGACTTTAGAGAAGAAATGGTCTATAAAAGCTAACAGGATTACCTAGGTCTTAAATGATAAGGATCTGTAACTAGAGAATCTATTTTGGATGTTAGAATTAAATACATTTCTGTCTTGAGTTCAAAGAGATTTCAAGGTTACTATATAATAAAATACAATTCTTCACTCAAGACAGTGGAAAAACTATAAACTAAAGCACTTGAGTGTTTAGTTTCTCAATTTCTCAGGGTATTTTCCAGAGTACTTCAAGGATAGCAAAATGCACCCCCCACACCTCCTTATACCAACAGCGTCAGTCCAAGCAGACAGCTGCTAATATTAGGCTAAAGAAAGCCTGTCACCCTTCCTGCTCGCTGGCAAGCAAAAAAAAGTCTGCTAAATTACAAGATACAGGAGGAACACACTTTAATCTCTGCAGGTTACCAAGAGTCTACTGAAGCACCTAAAAAAATTGCTCTTTCAGGATTTCAAACATCATCACCATCATTTGAAGGCTTTATAGACTAAAAAGTGAACAAGTTCACAAATGTTTTTAAGATTTCTCAGTATAAAAGTCAGAACATTCAGGTTTGGGCTGCAGCTAGAGCAAGGCACACAGACACATCCCTACTTCAATTAAATTTGATTGAAAAAATATTATTTTTTTGCTATGCATAGCACTGTGAATGAAAGAACTCACTACGTGACACTACTCAGGCTCTGCTTAGCCTGACAGTGAGCAATGTGCTGCAATTTATTAACAGTTGCTTTAAAAAAACATATACTTTTGATATGTTTAATGGACAGACTATACCACATCTACAAATACTATCAGTTATACTACCTAGGGAAACGCATAGCCATTTTCAAAAGTATTTAATGTTAGTAAAATTATATGATCTAGTCACACCTACCTTAGTTTCCATTTTTTCATGCTCATTCACATCTATACAGGTAGCATCTTCACTTATTTCATCCTGCTGAAAGACAAACCCAGAACCTTTTTATAAAAACAAGTATTAAAAAAGAAAAAAACACATGAAAATAAGAGGCCAAAGCATTTTTAAAAGGCAGCATCAGCTGAAAGGGCTTACAGTCTCATAATGCAAAAAAAAATCTCTTTTAAGAATATAAAAGCTTACAATCTAAACATTTGTGCTAAAACACTAACTAGGTGTGACGGATACGTTCCTTTCCCAGCTCATCCTGGCCTGTACCTTACATGCAGCCCTGTTTTGTTGCTGAACACCAGCGACCGATCTAATTCTGGCAGGCGCCATCGTCCTGATTTCTGTTCTCACTGAGACTTAACAAAAACAGTCCTCAAGGCTGCGTCGTAAACAGGGAGATAAGGCCGACACACTAACCTAAGTCTTTGAAGTTAAAAATATGACTACAAGCCAATCATCTTATTCCATAAATACTCGGACAGCCTGAGAGCCCCTTTGAGCTCTCCTGACAAGGCTGCGGCCTGCACACCACGATCTCCCCTTGGGTAGGGACGCCTCTCAAGGTTCCTCGAGAGATCTTCCTTTCCATCGCAGATTTGTGGTAAGTGAATATAGCACACTTTCTTTCTTTCTTTCTTGCTTGCTTGCTCGCTCGCTCTCTCTCTCTCTCTCTCCCTCTCCCTCTTTTAACTTTACTTTGTAACATAAGCACCCTCAGTCATAAACCGTTGACCAGGTCTGGGACTAAGATTGGATCCAACCGCACCCAGGCTCCTCTCAGAAGGAGCCTGGAAAGCAAGGGGGTCCAATCTGAACCTCGTGACCCAACGGGAGGGTATCCCAAGATAATCCTGTATTATCTTGTGCCTCCATGTAGTAAATAATAGAGCGATCTTGCCATAGAATCTCGTGAAATCATTATTATACTAATAAATCATACTGTTAGTTCTTTATTTGAGTGAAGTGCATTTTTGTCACTCGCCCCTGCCACCACTCGTTCCATGACACTAGGTCATGCATGACTAGTATCAGCATAACAAAAACAATAGCAGCACCTAAGCAGGCTGAACACATAAGAATGTACACTTTCCAAATACGGAATATAAATCAGATACTTGAATCCTTGAATATTAAACCAGCTCTTAACAGGAGAAATAAATGTTCAATATTTCAGACATGGGTACATTATGATCTCAAAGTTTTAAATACCTCTTCAATTTTTATTTTCTTGGGAGACTCTTCTTTATGGGGAGATGATGTCCTTTTCACTGCTGTGACAGGGCTAGGTGTTTTTGTTGCAACATTTCCTGAAGTTCTTGGTGATGGATTTAATGGATGCGCTGAGGGAAGAACTCTAGAGATTGTAGGCTTTGGTGGTGGAGAAACGGCTGGTTGCGTGGCAGTTTGAGGAATGCTTTCATTTGAAGTACCTAAAGGTAGGAATTGAACAAAGTTCAGCAAGATTAGTTTTGAACTCGGACATTTCAGTTTAGTTACTAGTATTTTTGGTCTCCAGTTGAGACCACTGTTACCAGTTAGGCTTAATGGGCAGGTTAACAGTACATGCATCACACGAGGAACAGAAGGCTCTTGTTCACAGCTCAGTTTAAAGCTCGCTAAGAGAGAGAATTCACGTACCAGAAGCAGGGTACCATGTCCGTGACACTCTAGTCTGTGTAAGTGGCCTTGCTAAAGAGCAGGGTATGCTAGTCCAGATGGAGCTCTGTGCTAATATATCCATACTGCTCTTGACACCCAAAGAAGTTGCACTATCTCTGTATTTAGCCAGGTAAGTACCAGTACACAGTATCTTAAACTGGGGAGAATGCCAGATTTATCTTGACTCATCAACGTTAAACCTGATTGTTACTGTTTTTCCATCTCAGAGAAAGTCTCTAGAGATATGAAGCCATCACAGAGCACCCGTTACAGGTTAATATTCCATATAATAATTTGAAAAGTGTTCCACATGACAAAGCATTATCTCATCAGTTGCCTACCTGAAACAAACAGCTATACACAAGGAGACCCTGCATACAGGGAGACAATCATGATAAAGGAGAAAAAAAAAATCCATTTTTTAATGGATTTTTTCATTCATTATTTTTTCAGATAGATAATACGGAAGATATAATTAAGGATCATATGCTCTGTTCCCATTTGAATCTTCTAGAATTCATCTTAGTGAAATAGGAACAGCAAGAACATGGGACCATGGATTAGAGACAGTTCTGCACTGTATATAATCCATGGGTTTCGCTCTTTGCCTCTTGGGTTTCACCACAAAAAAGAACAGAAGAAATCTAAAAACAGCTCTTCCAGCTTCAGAGAGTGGACATCTTGTTCTCACTAGATCACCTGAGCTTCGGGCATCATTTGTTTACAGTATAAGGAAAACTGCTTGGTAGAATAATTATTTTTTAAGTTTCTACCAAAATATCCTTAGTTTTAAAGTAATTAACCTGTAAAGTAATTTTAAATTACTTTAAATTAAAGTAATTAACCTGAGCAAATGTTGCATCCTATGTTACTTAGTCTCAAATTGAAAGAACAACCTCTGAACTTTGCCAAGATAGGGGTGGGGGGAGGGGGTCTGTGGGGGAGTGTGTGTTAGATCTATATTGATCAATGGAAACAACATACTATGCTGTTTTTCTTACCCCCTGAGCTTTCACTGGAATTTGTTTGTGGCACAGTGACTTCAGAAGCCTGTATGTTGGTCACAGATGCTGCTGTTACAGCTGGCGCAGGACTGCTTCTGCTATAAAGACAACAAAACATGAAATCGAAGTATGCTTAGGCTTATATAATCTGGTTTATACAACAACATGCATGTGGCCCGTGACTTTAGTTGAGTTTTAGTTCACTTAAACTGATGCGTGTGCTATTAACATAGTATTTTGTGCTGTGAAAACAGTATAAAATATTTGGCAACTTATCAAACTACAGAAACCACCCTAAATTTAACCATTTCTCACTTCAGAGAAAGCTTTTTAAACCAAAGGATATTGCATTGAAACAAAACAAAACAAAAACTGGGGTCGCATGTGCACAAAAGAGAGATGCAGACGGAAAGGCAGCAGTTATTTTTCCTGAAGAGCGGAGCAAGAACGACTAGGTGGTTGGTTTTATTTTACACATACCATTACTACTTTAATTTTAGTCCTGAGTAAAGGATTGGAACTTTACATGACACAGAATCAGGGTATTTAATCTTTGTAACATTTAATCTTTGGCACATTTCACTTTCCAGTGTGGTATCTCAGATATCGTGCTTAATAATTATACAAGTATTTTAATAGCATGGTTAGCCATATCCAAGTATGAGCCAAGAGATCACTCAACCAAAATTGACACATCTTAATTCTTTTTGACATAAATACTTCTCTACTGTCTCATTTTGATCCAAAACTCATGGAACTCTCTCTCAGACCTCCCTTTTTCACCATGCTCTCTACTCTACTCACCATTGGTCCTGTTCTAGTGTTCAAACTAGAAATACAAGGGAAAGCAAGTTTCCAAGTGGCAAATTTACACCTTGATGCAGTATGCCATGCACACATGCTGTGGGAATTCAGAATTTAACAGTGGGAATTCAGGAACAGAAAGCAATAACAAAATTAAGACTAGAAGCCATCGTTACCCCTGAGAACTTCCTGAACTGTTCAATGGACTTGTCTTCATAGCACTAGTAGGCGAAGGCACAGACGTGCTGTTATCACTGTCCATGGACAAGTCGAGGCTGCTGTCATTCAGAGCTGCCAGCCTGACCCCTTCTGTTGAATGCTGCAAATCACAAGACAAAATTTATCTGAACCAATGACATTCAAAACCAAAGTGCTTTTTTCTTCCTGTATTTAGTAACTGTACTTTTAATCAAGTTTCTTTGCTTTTCTAAGCTGACAGATACTGGTGTGAGTAGCTTCAAAGTAATACTGAAATACAGCAAAAGTCAGATTTTTGGAAGATCAATTAATACAGAGAATTTAGAGGCCCTTTTAAACATACCTAGTTAAATAATCAAAACTTTAATGGAGGAGAAAAAAATCCTACAGCATAGTACTACCTAAAGAGATGATTTATTAAATATTTACAATATCCTCTGAGATGTTCTGAACAAATTTAATCGGATTCAATAGAAGATTTTAAAATCTCTAAAAAAAAAAAATCTTTCAACATACTCTTTAAAACCATTTCAGTAATAAACCAAGTTATTTAGAAACAACTAAAAACACATAATTAACGTAGCTTTCAGATGAAGTTGGGATTTGCAAGACGGAACTTTATTTAAAGACCAAATTCCTAAATCCCATACTATGTTCCTTTCTACTCCCACTTACTGAAAGTAAATCACACCCAGACAGCTTTTTCCCTCCCCTCTTTTCCACATGTGTAGGTGCCTAAGTGTACCACATGTTGAGTGGAAAAAACTCTGGAGGGCAATAACCAATTTTCAGATTTTCAAATCTTTTAAAAATCCTTTAAAATAAAAGGACTTAACTCTGAAAATTGCCAAGCTGCAGGTTGAAGAACACGTTTAGTCAAATTATCCTCAAAATAATCAACTTCAGTTATAGCAACATATTGTCATCTCATACACAGAAAAGAACAAGTCCAACAGGAGTAAGAGCAAATTAAAAAGAAAAGAAGAGTTGGGAGATAAGGAGATAACGAGGCTTATTTAACTGATAACATTGGTATTGTTATTGATGCTTCCTTTAGGTGATTTCAATAAAACAAAACAGCTGTTAAAAAAAAAAAAACTCATTCTTAAACTGATTTAAAATCATTCAGTTTAGGAACATGACCAGAAGATAATAAACTTCACATAATAAACTTACNGGAAGGCCCCAAAAATACTCTTATACTTCATGGTGCTGATGTTCTGGTAAGTTCAGTATAACACTCAGCACATATGGTAACTCTGCACCTCTGTCCATGAGGCCATACTGCTTATGCAGGTAAAACTGAGTTTTCCAAATGTTTCTTGTTACTTAATGGGTAAGTCGAACAAAACCAATGTAATTATTAGTCAATGGCATTTTTATTGCTCTGAAATACTATTCAAGTTTACCTTTTTCTTTTTCTGAAGCACGTGATTAGGTAGCAGTTGGTGAAGTTGCTTTCGTTTCACATGCCTTGCAGCAATCTTCATATCCATCTCAAACATCTTGCTGTTTATTGCTTGCCTATAAACTACACAATTAGGAGAACATTAAGACATCACTGAAACGCTTGGCAAAGTGCACTTACTAGTTCAGGAAGAAATCTGCATTTCAGCACATTTATCATTCTCAGGAACAAGCACAGTTTTTCCTCATTCTGAATGAAATCTTGTCTACTCTCCATGTACTCATAGCACAACACTATCTACACTACTACACTACTTTGGAAACACTATTTCTTTCCAAGAAAACTTTGTGAAAACATGCAGTTCTCTCTCAAATCTACTGTTAAAAAGTTTTTAGCAGTACCAGACCTGAAGCTAGTTTTTCATTTAATCTTGTACAGACTAGAGAAGAAGATAATTTTTTCTGAGAGCTAAAGTATTTAGGTAAGACTATTTTCTTCACTTTGTTTTTCTTCACAGATCCAGTTTTTATTTATGCAGCTTCTACAACAAATGGGTTCTAATTCAGAAGTTGAAAGTACTACCTAAGATATTACAATTTTTTTTTTTCTGGCAGGTTAGATAGCATTAAGTCACTACAAAAACATTCAAGTTTTTTGTTTTTTTTCCCTATGCCTGTTAACTGTTTCTCTTCATCATTTCACAAGTGGCACAAGTCAACATAGTCAGTGGTGTAAAAGAAACAGCATTGCAAGCTGACATGTCGAGGTTTTAGTAAGCCATTTAATCTTGAAAAGTTATTCAATCTTATTTTGCACAAACTCCTAATACATTGAAAAATGCTGTGGCAGATGTACGAACAATTAATGTGTTCTGTAGCTCCTGAACACAAAAACTTCTCTCCCCCTTATTCACTATCTATTCTGTGCCATAGAGAGGAATCTCATCAAGCAAATATGAAGTGATGAGTTTTGAGTTCTCTTTTTTAAACCTGCTAGAAAGCATGCCAGTTCCTCTCTAATTTCATATTTGAAAATGATTCAGCTAGTTTTAATAAAATTTTAGGACCTATTCAAAAACAGGGCAAACTTTCTGATCAAGAAGTCATATTACAAAACTAAGCTAGTGAATTTGAGGGCTGGGGGGGGGGGGGGGGGTCAAAACACACACACAGCCCCCTCACCACTTGAGCTTTAGAGAGTATTTATAAATCCTGAAGATTCAAGATAGTATATGAATAAACATATATCATCAGTCAGTAAAACTAAAGAGGGGACCTTAATTCAAAGTAACTAAATACACAACTGTAAATCATATGACTACTGGATTAAGAACAGAGAACAAAACATTTGAAATGACAAAAAAAAGAAGTTGTTTGCCACTTTGTTTTGGAATTTTGTTTACAATTTAAACAGTATATATTTATATTAGTTTAAGTTTTTTTGGAAAAATGTAGCTTTACTTAAACTGTATACTTAGTTGAATTTTTGATTTGAAACTAGTATAAGTCAGTCAGATACAAAATAAGTGAAAGTTGTAGCACAATTTCTGTATAAAAATGTGGGATCTATTAAATACATTATCGAATTACTAAATTGATAAACAGTAAAAACACAAAAATAAATGACACATATAATATAGGTCCCTTTCTCCTTCTATTCTGTTCCCCAGTGTGCAGCCATATAATTAAACCATTTGCTAATCCTCAAACAAATTCTCAAATATTAGGATGCATGTAAGCTCACTTTGACCACATTTAATGAAATGGACTATTCCAACTACCTCGAGAAAATATCTCCTTGAATGAAAAAAAGAAAAAAGCAGCTATGAGAGAAATGGGACAAAGCATTTTCTAATCTTCGCATCGCTTACAGGAAAAACAAACACAGACCAAAAACGACACACAGAACTGCACAGTATGCTTAATATGCCATACAGCTTATTTCCAGAATTAGAACTGAACAGTCAGGAGTTGCACTTGATAGTACTTCAACTTACGTCCTTATCTTTGTAAACATGAAATACTTAAGCATTATTTTTTTTTCTTTTTTTTTTTTTTTTAAATACTGCAAATACATTAATCCGTCGAGGGAAGGTTCTGCCCCTTTTGCAGTCTTCATCTCAAGCTGTTACTAATTTTTGCTTCCAAATTTCTTATGCATATTCTGAATGTTTTTGGCAAATCAAGAAATGAACAAGTTGAAAAAAATAAATAAAAGTAGTAAAACCTCCACATCTGACACCACAGAGTACAAGCTACTCGGGTAAATTATGAGGTAGTTTGAAAACCCTTTACTGAATTAACCATCATGGCTTAAAAAGTATTTCACTCTACAATTTTTAAATACTTAACTTTTACCCACAAGTAAATTTTGAATTTTATTTAATGTAAAAATAATTAAACTAAAGCATACTTCAGAAGGTGATGAGGTTAGGTAGTCTGCATATAACAAGATTAACTATTTAATAAGAAAGATAACGCTATCATTTACCATTTTGAGGGAGATTAGAGATCTGTGTGCATTACTCCAATCATTTGTTTTCACTAAAACAGTTTAACTTGAAGTCATTACAAAAAGACTGTATTTCAAATAACACCTTAAACTCCTTCACCAAATCTTGCTAGTCTTTGCTTAGTACAATCATACTGTTCAGAAACTCAATTATGAAAGAAAAGGAACACCACTCAACAAATTTATCAATATCCAAATATCTGAGTACCAAGACTCACCTGTGTCCGTAAAAGACTGAATGTCGTAAGTAAGATCAACACTTAAATTTTCCGAATTTTCAGTTTTCTTGAACACCAATCCAATCACCCACATTGTACGGTATTCTTCCCTGAAAAGTTTTATATAAGAAAGTCATGTAATTCTGACCAGAGAACTGAATAATCCAGTAGTTTGCTGCAATAAACAACAGTTTTACATTTTAGCTCCACTAGCAGCAAGGCACTAGACACAGGACAGCAGAAACTAGAACAGACTAGAACAGACTTAATGGCATTCTCTCATAGATATACATATATATACTCCATTATAATAATTCATTCGTTGACTAAATAATTTTGATTTTTTTTTTTAAACCTAAACTTGTTTCAACACCATTTTTAGGTTGAAGTTTGACTGCAAACTGTCAGATAACAGCCTCCTCCCAAAACATATGTGGAAAATCAATTACTACACTTTATCAAAGAATTAATAAGAAGAATCTATTATCATAAAACCTCATGACACTTAACATTTAAACATCTTTTCCGTGTAAGACTATTTTGGAATTAGCCAATTTATCAATCAATCAAAGAACAAATTTCGACAGGCAGGTAAAGGTATCTAAGCTATTTACATTTGGAAAGCAACTTTTCATCAGAAACATTGCCAGGAACAATTCTCAACCCTCTCAAGTGCTAATCAGAGTCCGTGATAATCCAAAAGCACGGCAACAGCAACATGATTTTAACTTCCTATCTGTTTACCCACTAAAGGTGGTGGTAAAGATGCACTGGCCCCTTTGGTCACTATAACTTGGAACATATACAAATGCATAAACTGCATGTAACTTCAAAAAAAATTCTATCTAAAAAAATAAAATATTTAAGTTTGGAAGGAGAGGTTTTAGGATATACCTCCAAAGAGCCTAAAAATCAGTGTCAATTAACTGTTAGCATCTCAGTCTTGAATGCCTGGTACTCCTTCCAGATCCCTGTGAATTCTGCCATCAGTCATTACCAAGTGACATGCCTCCATACCAATATTTAAAGAGTATTAAACCTACATAAGTCATTCAACACCGTGCCTGATGTTCTACTTGATTCTCAGCACTGCCTTGTAATTAAAATGTTACATCAGATACTATGTGATCAAACAGCAGCAGTCAAGTACCAGTATCTACCAAAAAGTTGGCATTATTGGCATAAAGGTATGCAATTAGAACAGTGTTAGCAAAAAAATTTTTTTTTTTTTTTTTTTTTTTTTTTTTTTTTTTGATAAGAAACAGTTTGACAAGGGACAAAGCACTTCAGAACAACTTAAAAGCATATACTTCTAGATTCTTCTACTTGGAAGGTTTATAAAAGCATTTATATTAATAAATTTTTATTTAAGTCCTTCAACTACATGGGAAAACAGTATTTTTGCTTACTTGTCAGGATTTTCCTTGGGTGCTGGGAATGACTGCGGATTCACATGAGCCAGTGTAATGAATTCATTCTTCTCCAAATTTCCAACTAGAATACGAATCTTTGATTCCACCAAGCCCACCCTGTATAAATGCCATTTAATAGCAAATTTTTGTTAATTTGAAATAATAAAAATTCCTAACTTCATGTATCAAGGAAAATAAATTCCTCAGCATTCTGCTTACACTACTACTTCAGAATACAAATGAACTAGCACACTACACAAAACAGATTAATTCAGATCAATAAACATTAAACTACACAAAGGAAGATTAAGAATACTCTAATTAACTCTTAACAATCTGGTTTTACAGGTAAGTTCAAAAGCAAGAGGTCATCATCAGTAAGGAGGAGAAACATCTCTTCCACTGACCTCCTGTCAGTCAGCAAAGCACTCCCATCTATTTCTCCAGTATTGTTCTAGCTTCAGGTAAAGAATGTTAAAAACTAAAGAAGTTCCTGGTAAGTGACAATCACAGAACTTCTTTGAAAAAAATGAGGAGAGTGGAAACAGGGCAATTGTTGATTGTTTTTTCTCTAACAGTGTTAGAGACTGAAAACATACCTATGCACATTGCCTTCTTACAGAAAATTTATGCAGGACTTAAGGAAATAGAAAGTTTAAGATGAACGTGATAGTGAAGAACAGTGCAATCAACAGCTTACTCTCCCCACTTCATTCTTACTGTATTTCAGAAAGAATATCTTCATCCACTTAATTTTGATACACTTAAGCTCCACTATGCTTTTTTATAAAGAGTATAATATACAGTTGTTTGCCTCCAGGTTGACAGGATTTACTTTTTAATTGTTTTGTTAATAGCAAGCATTATACTCACCATTCTAGTCGCTGTTTTTCTGTCGGTGCGCTTGCTAGAAGTACAATATAATGCCTTTGGAGATAAAGACAATATGCTATTCTATTTATACTTCTAAAACTAGACATTCATAGTTCAGTATTATGCTTCTCAATAATATCTACAGGGCAAGCCACAGATTACTAGCTAATCCCATACCGTATAATAAAATTAAGTGCATTAAGTAGGCAAAGGGGTTAGTAAACAGTCCCCAAGCACGTGACTAAGAGACCTCAAGATTTTTCAGATTTAGCTACACTTTAATACCCCAGCTTACCAGGCAAACGGAATAAATGCAAATAAAATAACATAAAATAAAAACACCCACTACAAAATGCAATTGTAGTTAAAAAGCAATACAGAAATTTCAAAACCTAATGAGAACAGGGCATTAGCTGCCTACTGCTTAGATTCACTGAAGACAACTTATATGCACTGTAAACAGAAGACCGTTCACAAGTACCTGAGCAGATGTCATTTTTTAATCATTATTAATGAATATAATTTCTGAAGAGTTAGATGAATGGTTAGCATATACTCATTAATCAAACACCAAATAATATTAAGCGTAACTTACAAAGATTGAATATCCATTTTTAAAAAGTCATTAGACACTTATCTGAAACTTCACAAGGAATGTGAAGATAATCCTGAAATTTTCAATTAAGTTGACAGTGGATAATAACTGCATTATCCACTGTAAATAAGTCCCAAACAAACAGTATACAAAGCTAGAATGCTATTTTAAACAAGAGTCCAAGGATGGTGGAATGGGAAATAACCACAGCGATTAATTATTATTTTCTGTATATGCGAGTTCATAATCTTGGCAAGAAACTTACTACATGCCTATAACGAAGATTCTCAGAAGTTCAAATAACCCAACTTGGCACTATAGACTGTATCTAAAAATAGTGGTATGTTTTAGGTCTCATCAGAATAAGATTAGTAAGACCAGCAATTAAACATTTTTATGCTGACTTCAGAGAAAGGAAAGCAAGGCCTATGGTAGTGAAATGCTACGATGCAAAACTTTCTGATTTACAGGACTTTAAATCTTAAGAGTACAGTTACCAATTTTGTCACTTGGTTTTGATTTACATTTCTATATTTAACTTCCTTTTTAAAAAAAAAAATGGGGAAATTCATGGGGGGAAAAAAAGTATTCATGGGGAAAAATTCAATGCTATAGTCATTTATGTCAGTTAAAGTCAAGAGAACTACAAGAAGGGGAAAAGAGATCTCTGAAGATTTTTCCCTCCCTTCTAAATAAGACGTATTATCTATTGATTTTTGCATGTTAACAGTATTAACTATTTAAAAAGGATTAAGTTTTATCTACCATCTTATTTAAAAACACACTCCTCCTCTTAGTTTCTTGTAAGACATGACTACTGAATTATTTACACTCCTAAAATCTCAAATCTATGGCAAAGAAAAGAAAGATAAAGTAGAAACATGATAAGATTTTTCCAGAACGTTTATCTGGGAAAACAAACACATTCTGCCAATTCATTTGTAATTCAACAGTGATGTAAGAACCTTGAAAAAGAGAGTTCCTTTTCCTCAAACTCTAACTATGCAAAAAGTCACTTATTTCTAGTAACAACTTCTAGACACGCAATGCTAGCCCTAAGATTCCTACATCGTACATAGCACACGCAGACACATGAAATATGTTTCATTCAGTGGGAAAGGCAACTTCAGTTGCATGTGTGAACTGGAAACAGACCAATTGACAAGTACTCGGGGAAACTCATTTTCCAGTCATATTTTAAAAGCAGCTCTTTCAAGCAAACTTTTAGAGAACAGCTCTGAAGTCCAAGCCCCAACTAGTTGACATCTACAGAAAGAAAGTCTGTCATGTTTTTTGGATTGGAAGGATCAATTAAATTCACTTTCTATTAGAAAAGGAGAAGAGTATGTTACGAGCCTGCCACATATGAAGATTTACTAAACTGTGCTGTGGGAGAATTACTTACAGGACATCTACATAAGAGCATTAAAGCTGCTGTTAAATTTAAGAAACACTTAGTTTTAGGTCCAACAGTCCACTGCTAAGTTTTACAAAGACAAAATTTGCTACGCATTCTTTAATTCCAATTTTATAAGCAAAGATTATGCTGAATTCAGAAGAATCCATTACTTTCTGAAAAATATAGGAGAAACCTCTTAAAAATAAGGTTTATTTCAATTGTGATTATCATTATTTATAGTATTCAGACATACAGTACTGTTTTTAGAAATCGGTGTTTCTTCCCTCCCACTTCACCCTCCCTATCACAATTTTTATTGGGCAAAACTGAATGCAGTCATTTGAAAATTACCTGACACTATTAACATCTGTAATTACAAGAAAAAAAAAGTATTTTTAAAGAGAGCATAAAAGATACCATACTAGATCCCGAACACCTGGACATATTTATTGAAAGTTTTTTTCACAGAGCTATCCAGAATTTTTATTTTAAATTAAACCACTGCTTTAGTTAAAGCCATATCCAGATATACTTTTCACAGGGGTGCTTTGAACAGTTAGGTTTAGATGCTATTTACATCATTTAATAGAATATTATTTATTTTTTACAAGGAAACAACAATACAAATCATTTAAGGGAATGCTACTTTTCTGATACCTACATTTCACCTGATTTTATAAAAGTTCTAGGCATTACTGCCTCATGTAACACTGCATGCTGTTATATCGGTCTGAAATTATTTTTATCATTCTCTTGCAACACGCTATACCCAGGAAGCATGAGCATATGTTCTGTTACCCATTTTTCACCATGTGAAAATCCAAAACCACATCACCATTGCAGGTAGTACATACTGCAGTTTCCTAACTTAAGCATATTTGTTGACATTTAAAGGATAAAGAAAAAGAAAAATTAAAAAAAAAAAGCTCAGATTTCCCTCTTCCTAATTTGTTCAGCCACACAGGTACACTGTAGCCTCCAAAGTTCTTCAGTCACATAGCTTTTTAAGTTTGCTAATTTTAAACACAGCTAACAAAGCAAAATCATTTATGATTATGGAGATAAAGTGAATTATAGGGTTAGCTGTCACAAACGCTACTACTAAATACTAGAAGCAGCAGCTCATTTGAGGAGAAATGTTTTAGAAAGTTGAGAAAAAAAAAAAAAAAAGACACTGATCTGGTACAGCACTATATACTGCTTTGTTTCTCAGCAGGAAAAAGTTCATGATCCCTGCAACTTAAACACTGGAATGAATGGGGGAGAGGGAAGAAGACAGGGAAGAGAACACCTATCTTTCAGATGGATATTGGACCACAGAAAGCCACAGAGAGTCACATTATTCCATATTGATGACTGCATATAATTATTTTATTATGGGGATTATGGGGATAGTCATTAACTACAACTTTTAAATTAAGGTGTAACAGTTTAATTAATTAGCAAGTTCCATAATACCATTCCACAGTTGAAAAATAGAAGTTTTGTACAAGAATTTATAAAATTTGGATATCCAATGCTAGCAAAAGCAGCTTTTATTGATCCACTGATGAAACGGCTAAAGCTGGTACACATAAAACTACATTAAAATGGAGATTACTTCAAGTGACATTTAATGCTTTCTAATACTTTTTTCAGAACTAGAAAGAAAATGTACCAGGGAAGGTATTAGCAGAAACTGATTTGTCTGCATCTCACTTATAAAAGAACACTTTTTAAGAATTTTCAAATTTAATCTCCAAGGTGCAACATAAAAGTCATCCAAATGTTTTAAAGCTTTCATCATGCAAAAGGTACAGAAACAAAACACAGACACATTATGAAGGTCATCAGTCTTTTTTAATGGGGGAATTTTATATTTCAATCTTCTTTAGATTAGTACATAACCAACCAACCACCCAACACAGAAACATGTGTAAAGTATATTTGATTTGGATTTGAGAAAAATGGGTCTCCAAAATTTCAACTGAGGGCAAAGAAGATATAGTCCATATTTTAATAATCCATATTTATTATAAAAGTACAACTTTCAGCAAGTCAATGTACATGTAACAAGCTTCTGCCCCACAAGCATAATACTAGAAACCCTAAATGTAAGAGGTATGAACTGGAGAGTATTTACCTTAATGCAAAGACATTACAAAATTAAAGAAGAGAGATGTAGAGTATTAGCGTTGAAAGCCTTAAGCTTTAATGAAAAAGTCTCGTAATAACTAGTACATCTTGCAGTTAGTCAACATAACTGTAAAAAGTATCTTTTATTATCAGAGTGAACTGTTGACTATATTGACAGAAGAAAGCACGGTTTCAAGTAGGCACTCATCTTAAATATTGACCTAAAGAGTTAGTTCTTTTAAGATCTTGTTTCCTGGGAGATTTGACCCATTTTTAGAATACTTACTGCCATCACTAAAAAGCCCACTTCTGTTAGTCAAACGAGCTGAAAGGCCTTCCATTACACTGGTAGGGTATCAATTCTAGAGTTAACTGGTGACGTTCTAGGTATCTAGTCACAGACTAACAGGTTTCTGAATTACATGCTGAAGACATAAGTATTTGATGTAACTACTGATTTGCCAAGGGAAAGGACAAGACTGCTCACTCCTCTCTATAAAAAAAATATTCTTACACCACTTTTTGTAAGTCTAATGTATGTGAAAGTAAATTCCTGTGCCACAGAGCATCATTAGATATTTTAACTGATAAAACTTAAACATTCTGCCATGCCATAAAATACATACTTGTACTTTTGAAAGAAGTTTGGAGCTTCAAAAAGTTTGGACCACTCTGCCTTACTCAGCAAAATTTCATCTGTGATAGCAAGACCTAAATTATAAAAAAACATTTAAGCCTTTTGTTTTTTAAATACAACTTAATATCCAGAATAAAACAGCTTAGAAATTAAAATTTACAAATTGTCCCCTTTCCTCAAAAGAGTTTATCAACAATCTTTACATTCCCATCTTACCTTTTTCCCCCCTCCCCTTAAAGTGGTCAGTACTTACTCAGATCATATTATAGAAGTAATCTTTGATATAATAACTGTTTAAAAGCTTAAGTTAATTGATCTGATTGATGATTTAATACAATTCACTTTGCAGTATAAAACAGTTCAATTGACTCTTTTGGGGTATGTCACAGATTAAACCTGCTCAGTCTCAGTCCAAAGAAGGTAGAAATTTTTCTCACAGTGCTTGTATCACTTTTGGTGTACGACATTGAATGACAAGGCAAAGAAATGAGACAGTGAGTCACTTACTACATTGTCTCCAAGAGCTTCTGGTAGTTGCTCTCTGTATTAAGTCCTCTTCTTGCCCTGACAACATCTTTGCCCATCTATTGTAACTACTAAGTAGATTACTTGAACAAGTCTCATCTGAGCAAGTTGTCATTAGGATCAGTACCTGTTATCAAATGGGACTAACAGACTAGTTTTCCAGGTGGCAAAATAGAATCTAAAACCAACTGAAGCCTAAATACAAGAATTGCAGCTCTCATTTTCAGAGCACAAGGCAACCTAATGAATTACCCTCAGCTTTTAGGAGGGAAATAGTTACAGCAGTCCCCTACATAATTTGGTACTTACAATCAAAAGCAGCATGAAGGATTGGCTAAGTTCTACCTGCTTTAGAAAGTATTCTCATGTCAAAAAACTACTTAACATCTTCCCATCTCCTCCCTCAAAATGAGGGCTCCCACAACAGAACTATTTTAAAACCTTTTGAATATATTTATAGAGAGCGTAAGATAATACTTACCTTGTTTAAATTCCTCAACCATGACCATCCGTGTGGAAACGGACACATTGTAGGTAGAGTTCTGCTGTGGGTATGCTGGTGTAATTATAGGCATAAGATGGTACCTATCACTGGGATTTACCTATATATAACAACAGCCAATCAGTTTTCTTCAAGCATACACACGAGTTAATAAATTTGGATTTCTTCCTTTGCTAAAGTGAGTCTCAAATTCTAATGACATCTTAGTTTGAAGGTCAAGTAAATTTAGCAGTATATCAAGCTCCAGATGTTGGTATCTCTGGATTTAGAAACACCAACTGAACAGGACAACTTCTCTTTGATAGAAATTAGCTTCTGAGCACACCAAAGCAAAGATACCCTATCACAACATGAGAAATAGCTATGCTAAGACCCTGTAAAATATGTTCTTGCTTTAGTCCTGTAACACTGCTGAAAATGAGCCAGGCTAACAAAAGAGGCTCTGGGCAACCTGAGGGAAGCAGCACTTGCATTAACATAGCCTTTATTAAAGCAACTTAGGGGAAACAAAAAGCACTGAGGAAAACAATACATTTAAATAACTTTAGGGTAATAATTTTGTTTTTCATAGGCTGTAAGTGAAAGCTAAGGATGAAAACTTGCCCTTAACTTATCACATTTTATTTAGTAACTACAGCAGGAACAGTTCACGTCATATACAGACTTCAATCCCTTCTCCCAGGGGACTTAGGAACCAGTATGATTTAGGAACACTGTTTTCCTCTTTGTCCCTCATTATTTAAGTGTAGACTTTTGTGAATCAGAAAAAGGTATATAAAAAAGAAAAAAGCATGAAGATCATGCAACTCAATCTCTGGTGCTTGGATTCAATCACCAAAAACAGAGTGGCTGAGCACCAAGTATTTTAAAATCGACTCTATGCCCTATTGAAATCTGAGGATATGAACCACATGTCTGCTGGAGGCTGTTACTTTGTCTGCTTGAATAGTATTCACATCCAACGGAGGGCTACAAAGACAGTGACATCGACATTGCAAATACTGTTCAAAACTTAACTTCTAAGTTAGGATCTTCTGTGGTCCACGACAAAAAAAGATACATTACTATACAGACATACAGAATGGATGGTTGCATTGCAGTGAATCCAATGCAACCTGTTATTTTTAAGTCAAAGTCAGTCAATAAGTGAACTGTTATAAAAAAGCAACTTTTCCAAAGTGTACTGCTTTAAGAACACATCTAATTGCTTTGAGTATCTATTAAGACTATTGATGGCAAGAGCTGGAGCAAAAGGTACATTTTTCAGTAAGGGTTCTTTAAGTGGCCAGTTTACAGAATTCTGCTAACTTTTTTCCACTCAGGCTAATTAGAAAGTTACTATAAACACACAGCGTCAAGATATTAACTTTAATAAACCCAAAGTTCACCTGGGAATCTTCAAGCAACCGAATGTATTGCACAGTGTCACTTATAGGGGAAAAAATAATACACTAACCCTTGGGTCCCATACAGGCAAATTAAGATTGCATTCTTCTGGCTGTTTCAATAGCACTGGATTTGGCCATTCCCTGTTTAAAAAGATTGTAGCACTGAATAAGACTATTGGATAAAACCATTTGTGTTCAAACAACAAAACTTTTTGAATGTGACCCTTCCTCACTCTGCACTTATGGTAAATTAGCATTTCCTCACAAGTCAACTGTTCTAGTTCTAGTCCTTCAAATACCCTGTAGCTCAGAAGTATAACATAGCTATAATTGGCTTCTGCAAAGCATCAGAACAATAAATTTTCTCTGAGTCACAGCTATATCATTAATGGTTTAGACAGTTATATCAAGTTCGCATGAACTCCTAAATTACACTGAGTTACAATGAAGATGCTCTTCTACAAAGATTAGCACTGCACCTGTCTTCACGCTAGCTGTTTCACCACCAAATTACAGAAGCAACAGCCAGCAGCATTATAAAGCACACACACTAAATTGCACCTTTTTGCCAAGGTAAATCATGAAAAAAAAAAAAGCATGTTAAATGAAGCAAGTGCACAAAAAGAAGAAAAGAGCACAACACTTCCATTCAAGATGTCTCTTAATCCATGAATAAAAGGTGTCTTCCTGTGGAAGCACTACTTTTATGCAAGTCACTTATATCTGAGTGTTTACACATTAATGTCCATACAGTAGGCACATTATGAATTTGTAAAAACCTCATAAAGCTGATAACAGAATAATGAACACATTAAAAGGCATTTGCAGCTTTCCTGTAACAACTTTGTTTTCTAAGATACTAATAAACAGTGGGCCTTTAAAGAAAGCTGTAAAGCCAATGGATTTAAGACGCAGTGCGACTGCAGCAATTATCTTCATAGCAAGAACATAAAGCGACAATTTGGTGCAAGGATTCTAAAAGTTTGCCAACACCCCATGAAGAATACAGGGCTCCAGATAGGATCCAAGAAAAAGAGCATTCAGCAGCAATCTGCAAAGTGCACTTTTCTCCAGTTCACTCTACATTTACCCAGAATGCTCCCACTGTTTTCAGCATTATTCAAAGAACCTGAGTTAACTACTAGCTCATGAGTATGAAACCACATCTAATACAGAAGCACTTTCCTCTCTTTCCACAATGAGAAATCAACCTCTTGCCTCTGGTCTTCCCATGTTGCATTTAAGCTATGTGTCTAAATGGGATACTATCAGATAAATCCAAATAGCTGAGTGCTAAATGACTTCAACTTTCAGGGCATTTACTCTTGTATAGCACTACATGGGTGTTTTTTCCTGATAATACTTTTTTTGAGTTTTGACAAATAATTAGGTACATTGTACTTAAAAATTGAGTATTGTTGTTTTGGATACTTCAAGAACCAGGCATATTGCATGACTTTTATTGAAAAGCCCCAAGCTCTGGCACCAAGAGTAGACAATGCTTAACTATCAACTTAACCTGATAACAGCTGAAAAAAATACCATAAAAACAGGACTAAAATTTAGTGTCTACAAAACAATTTTATTTTAGTGTAATCTAAATTAAAAAAAAAAAAACATACCATTTAGAAAATACCAAGAAAAATTTATGTACAAGAGTTGATGCTATTGCATTTGGATAAAGCTGGCAAGTTCTTGCTACTAGCATAGCCCAGGAAACACCACCAAGGAAACCTAGTATATTGGAATAGATGTTGTGGCCTGTGGATTGAGAAGGAAAAAGACAAAAGGAGAGAGTTATCAGTAACTATAAGGGTGAATGAAAGCCTCAGAAATTTTGGAAGAAAACTGCTTACGTTTTGCCCACAGTTTGATAGCTCTCAGAGTTAACCTGAAGTTGTCAATGTTTGGTACTAGATGCAGAATTTCATCGGTTACCCGGCAACCTGGCAAAAGAAACGATTTGTTATCTTTAAACCTCAAACTTTTTGCTCCAATCCCCTCCCCACTTTCAAAGTCATCAAACTTTTGGTCGGCATCCTGGAAACTCTCTTTGTATTTTGATGACTTATTTTGAAGTCATCAAATTGAAACAATTTTTTTCTGTGTTATTGTCCTTGTGTCCCCTCCCCACTATTTTACAGAAACACTGACGAGGACAAGGCATGCATTTACATTTATGAATATATATTGCTACCCAGTTTTCTGTTATTAATGAACTACTGAGATTCAGCACAAGCTGTTTTAGAAAGGGATAGACAGTTTCTAAATGCTGCTGCCAAGAAACCAGCAGTACATCACAGAACATGCAACCAATTAAAGCTTATGAGCCTTCAGGGATTTACAGAAAACTTGGAAGTCATAAATCAAAGCTTTCTTTTAATTTCCAAAAAGAACAGTCTAACAAGAACAGTCTTTAAATATATAAATATTACTTGGATAGGATACCGCAAGGCTTAAGAACAGCATTATAGATGACAATGTTACCTTCTTGACAGATTTTTAATCAAGAATTGGGTTAATAAATGGCTGCAGATATTGCTATTTTTTTACAATCAGTTCTCTAAGACCAGGAATTCCATTTTAAAAGCTACACAAAAGTCAAATGCAAGTATCAGTCCTAAAGAGTGCAGGAATGATCATTTCACGAAGCACTGGAAGATGCTGTGGCAATATTCCCTACCTCCTTCTCAAATTTAGTTTATGCCCAACCAATTTCACCTGAGATGATGATAATTTCAGTTCCTATCAGAAGCCAGTGATATCTTAAACTTCCCTGAAGCTGCATATACTCCAAGGCCCCTACCTTGCCCCACAAGAGCAACTTCTTAAAAGCCTCAGTATTATAGAAAAGTTAATAGTTATACAAGCTCAAACTATTACAAGATTTAAAAATCTGATGTGAACCTGACTGTATTTTGCTATCTCCAACTTATCACTGAAATAAATCCATAGCTCTTTATCACTTGTGTATGCTTAATATGTATAAGACACACACATTTTCTAAGCAGATGACACACCATACACAAGTCCCACAGTCTCATTTGTTTCTACAGGAAACCAATGGGTAAATTCAGTCAATGGGATAACAATAATAATAAACAAATAATAATAAAAAGGCACGAAGACCTCTCCCCCAACTTCAAAATATTTGACTTCAGCTTCATATTCCAAGTCTGTTCCAAGTCCAAAGACTTGACAAAGAACTTAATATGCAAAACTAAATACCTACCGTTAAGACTTCGTATGCATCTAATATCTAAATTTTTAAGTAGACTATCATCTCGGAGGTCTAAGTCTTCAGGAATAGTTTGCAGTGCTAATCTTGCAAATAAAATATCAATCTGAGGGAAAAAAAAAAAAGGAATTATTTTTCTTCTGTCAAGTTACAGTACTGTGTAATTGGTATTAACCAGTGGTTAACATAATCCATGTAAGAATGGTAAGTGGCGTGCGTGCACGCACAGAAGTTTTGTTTTGCCACCAAGAGAACTTAACAGGTTGATTATAAAATGGTCTGAAAAAGATTAACAGAGCATCTTTTGAAAGCAGAGTTCATAGCTTAATCACTAGTCTGAAAATACTTTAAAAGTACAAAACTCAAGCAAGTTATTTTGTATAATTATGAAAACTGAGAAGCCTTGATAGTATTCACTGTTGAACAGGTAACTTTATGCAGATACCCACAGAATAAAGAACCCTGCAATTTTCTAAGGGAAATGAGCTAACAGAACCCAGCTTTGGCATTCTTCTCTCCCTTCCTGCTTTCTCCAAACCCACTGTAGGAGAGCTAGGCCACTAGGCAGCAAATAGGATAGAAACAGACCATGCAAAACAATGCCTTTGGTCAGGTGTAAACCAAGTCTGAAAAGTTGAGGATGAAAGGACTACCCAATTTCTCTTTAGCATTAGATTTAAAGACCTAAACAAGACACTGAGCTTCCTGTAATACAAGGTGTTGAAGTAAAACTGAATTTAAGTTTTACTTAAAGTAAATACAGTGAGCTATTGAGAGCCAAAAATTTAGGCCACATTAGTTTGCTGATCTACTTTACAGAATCCTAATATTGGCATTATTCAGGACTTCTGAACTCAATTTCCATGAAATGGAAATCAGTACAAGTGTGTAACAGAGCCTAAATTTAAAAAACACAAAAGGTATCTTATATACAACTTCAATTATATAAAGACATTTTTTCAGTCTTATGGTCTCATTTAAATTGCACAACTGCAGATAAATACAACTCTTCTCAAGTATCCAAGTGTGAACACTTAGTGACTTTATAGTCACTTTAGGCAAAGGATAGTCACTTTAATGGCATATTAGTGAAGATTACGTAAGTTATGGAGAACTTGAAAGCTTTCTTTTCAACCATGTTCTACTAAAACAATATAAAAACCTCTTTACCTCTATTCCATCGAAACAAAGTTTAATAACTGGGACAAAAGCTTCTTCAACGGCCTGGGGAAAAGAGAGTTACATTTTATTTCCAGCAGAGAATAACATTTACAAGCAATAGCTAGCAGCTCTGAACAATGAAACACTGTTTGTATTGATTCTTTCCTTTTTCTGAGCTCATTATTTCCCTCAGCCAATTTCTTTACCACTGAAGACTTGCACCGTAAGGACTTAAATACTACACTTTTCTGTACTACACATTACCATATAATCACAGAATGTTTAAGGTTGGAAGAGACCTTCCAACCTTAAGCATTCCAACCCTTCCAACCTTGGAAGGGTTTACAGTTACTACATGTTAATTGCAGCCCGACCTCACAATGACCAGCTCTCACAACATTACCTCAAGGTCTAACTCTCCTTCTCTGTCACTGCAGGACGTCAAACATTCTTTACTCCCCACAGCATCTCTGAACACACTTGAGGCCAACCTGTAGGTACTCTAGAGGCCTCTTCCTCCTGTTTTTTTCAGAGTAAGCATCTTTCTGGGCAACAAACAATGAAATAACTGTATGACTATGCAGTGACTTCATCTAATCCAGTTGGGAGTCATCAATCCACCAATCTAACATCTTTCCTAAACATATTTAATTTTGGTTAGTTCTGTAACCCTTCTGAAATGGACATCTAAACATGTAGACGACTGCTCTTCTAAGAGCAGAGTATTATGACATTCTATACACCTTCCTAATAGGAAGAAAACAGAAACTGTTAGAAGTTAAGCATAGTTTTAAGAGCGTTCCAGGTGTTAAGAGGAGAAAACAGCACCACTCTTCACAATCAGTCTCCTGGTTGGTAGGATGGATCCTAAATAAGATGTGAAACTAGGCAAGTATCCCTAACTTACCCACTAAACCAACATCTTTTCCAAGTCCAGATTCAGCATCATGCACATTCTAAACCTTCATGCTACAGCAGCTACATAAATTTGAATCATTGCCAAAAAGAGAGTTATCAAAAGATTAATTAGAAACCTGATATTATAAAAATGTTCTGGTGCACTCAATTGATTCAGTACACGCTATATCACAATCAGATGCTTGCACTACACTGATACTCGTACCAGTATGGAATACACACTGTGAACGTGCAGAGCCAGTCTATTTTATGATAGAACAGGACTAAATCAGAGTTTAACACTTGCCAATAATAATCTTCAATTAAAAGAGAAAGAAGAGAAACTTTGAACAAAATGAGTGCTGAGAATAAATTTCTTACTAGCTGACCTAAGAAGGCTTCTCATTCAGATACAGTGCAAAGAGAATACTATATAGCAGCACCTCTTCCACTCTTAGAGGAAAAAAAATCATCTTTACATGTTAAATGTCTTGCACAAGCATTCAATAATGGAACATGCGCAAAATATAAAGGTTACCTTCATTTTCAGATGCAAAGCTGACAGTCAAAATAGTTTTTCTTAATATCACAGTAATGGTTAATAAAACCTTCTATGTACTTTCATGCTTGTAAAACCTTCCTTAAAAACATACGTAAGTTCTCTTGAAAAGGACCAGAGCCAAACCCCTGTATTTACATCTGATTGCTGCAACAGACATGGCAGATTATTCTGCCATCCAGGAAAAAAGAACAGAGAAGACTTAGAAGGATCTCAAGTTATTTCAAATATTTTCATAGGCTTGCTCTGAGGAAAAACTCACTGCAAACCTTAACAATAAAAGAGATTTTTGTTTATTTTAATGCTTTCTTCCCCACTATGTACCTCTCAGCATCATTACTTATGCTATATCAGAATATTTACATACCCTCAAATCTTTTACTTCTTCTTGTTGTTTTAATTTTTCATAAAATGACGTGAAAAAATCAGTTCTTTCAACATGTCTTGGTGCAACACACAGGGCATCAATATCAGCACCTGAAAGTGTTTATTAGCATAATTAGTTTATTCACACTTCACAATATAAAATGACAGCAATAATTGGAAATGTTTTTTGCAATCAAACAGAAAAAAATAGTTATTCTTTCTATAGCTATTTACAGTGGAAAAGTTATTCTAAGCCAAACCAAATGAAAAGTGTTTTTATATCCATTAAGCATACTAGACATACACATTCTTCCTTTAGCTGTTAAAACATATATATAGTGCCATTTTCAACAATAAATCCTCAAGAGTCACATATAAACCTTTAATTTGCATCTGCTATTTTGCCAACATAACACAAACAGTTTTATTTAGAATGAAGGAAGAAAAGAGATAATTCACAGCAATCTAATAATAAAAACTAAAAAAAAAAGTAACAAAATCTTGCTGATTTTTAAGTATAACATTTACACATATATCATTAGAATTCTTATAATAAAAGTAAGCTTTACCTTTTGTATGAACACCTAATCTATAGGATCCAAAGGTAAAAATTTTTCCTCCAACATTTTCTATTACAGACTGTGGAAGATTCTAAACGGAGCAAATAAAGCTGGTTATTTTACCATAGCAAAGTACAATGAAACAGTTCTTAAAGAAAACAAAAAATATTTCAGAAACCTGATGCTGAGTTGGAAAAATTAAAATGATTCTGAGTACACTCTATATAAATATACTGTCTTTGATGCAGAGGTCTTTCAGGCTTAATTACCGCTGAGATAAGCATTTAGTATTTAAAGGAAAAGTATGAACGCCACTTGAGAGTTATTAGGTAATATTACAGCTACAACACAAATCAGTGCCTCAAATCTGGTATCTGTTCCAACTGATCTACTATTCAGCACACTACTTCAGAGCTACTGAAGTAGAAGAGCAGGGAAAGAGGGGAGTTAGGTCTATTTCTCCCCTCTGCATAACCTGGCTTGACTTCAATTTAAAAAAAAAAAAAAAAAAAAAAAAAAAAAAAAAAAAAAAGTGGGGAATTTCTTTGTTTTGTTTTAAACCAAATACAATATTATTACAGTCTAAAAGCAAGTCTTCAAGATAAGAACTTCTAAAATTGTAATATTAAAAGGAATAAAAAGACCATATACAGCTTAAGCAGCAAGATATATTTAAGGATCTAGCACTGGCTTACATAGTGAATGTAAGTATATTATTAAGACAGGATTCTACATAAATACTGACCAAAAAAGTGGTATTTCTATCTAGAGAGGGGAGAGAAATCTCAAAAATTAGCATTATGATTCAAAATTTTCAACTTCTACAAACTGCAAAATTAGTACAACTCATCAATTTTCCAGTATACAGTTTTCCTGCATGTAGTTTTACCTGCAACTCTAAATGGACAGTGTTAAATAAAATACTGGAAATACATGAAGTCACAGAACAGTTGCACTTGTTTTCCCAGTTTCATCAAGTCTTCCCAAAACTAAGATGCATACTGTTTAAACATAATAATTTTCCTAGAAGTCTTTACATAAGGACTTACGTAAAACACATCCATACCTTGCTTTCACTGATTTCTCGTATCCATTCCTTTACCAGGTTATTTAACTTTCCCAAAATTAGAATCCTATTGATAAAACACCAGAATCACAAAGTTATTGGCAAACTAGTGTTATTTATCAAGATGCTCATCAGCACTATAAATCAACTAGAATAACAGTACAGATATAATTATAGCTCTTGTTTATATATGCATATACATAACACACACACACACACAGAGTCATTCTTACAACATTCTCATTCCATTTACTGAGATACAGTACAACTACATGAACATCAAGATCTGAGAAAACCAGCATGAGAACGTTTACTCACCTACGCTGCAGTTCCTCTTCCTCTTCAAATACACCATAAGGTTTTAGGGTTTCAATTAATTTCTGGGTAAGCATGCAGTCAAACTCCTTGGGGGCAGCTAAACTGATCGGTGAGGTAATGCCATAATGCTTCTGTAGTTGCTGTGTTTGTGATCCCTGGGTCGTAACAGGACTAACAAAGGTAGATAGAGTTACCAAGAGAAACAAAATATAACTTTTTATGTATTCCCATGAGATTAGCAGACACATGCAAACTGGAAGGGGAAGCAAAAGAAAAAAGCTAATGTTAAAAGCTATATCCCAAAACAATTGGTATCAACTCTCATACTAATGACAGCAAAAGGTTTACTTTTTTCTATCTCTAAAAACTGGTTACAAGGTGAGAAGTTAACCATGATTCCTGATCTTTCACATCAACTGACTAACCCTCAAAACATTCACAGACATACAGAAGCTCTGCACATTTTGAGCTCCACAGCACCATACAGTTATCTTTAAGCTGACTTTCTTGCAGGCTTCCACAGCAGAATGGGAGAGGCACAATATCAGCTCAACCCAGGTGGCAAGCCTGCCTCAATGATTCATAAGGATGCTTTCATATAGCCTTGCTGTATGGAGGACTGGGGGGAGGGCAGGGAAAAGGAGTGTCACAGACTGTCTTCCAAAGTATCACAGATGCAAGCAGTGCCACCACCTAAGTTCAAGGGATAGTTCACACTAGGTATTTATCAAAAGAAATTTAGCAGAAACAGATGTGAAGGTAGTAGCATACTATGAATCTGATTATAGGCTTCGTACAACAGCATCTTTGGTACGCAAGCAATAATATGTTTTTTAATAATAGCAATACATCTTTGTGATGTTTATAATCAAAAGAACCTTATTTTCAGAGTTAGGTCAGAACCAGACTTTTAAGACTGAATATGTTAAAACTGAACATACTCTGGCATAATATAAAGTGTCCAGATTCACTGATTACTGTATGCTATATGCCCGTAATTAAAACCTGAATTGATAATAGCGTAAGTAATCATCTATTAAAAACATTTTAAAATATATTCAGCAATAGAGCAAGTTTTAATCTGTAAACTAGACAAATTTTACCTTTAAGAACATTCAGCCTAGCTATTGCTATATTTCAGATATAGAAAAACACAATACTCAAATCTGTATTAATAAGGTTTGACAGTTTTCAGCACTAAATACAAGTGTTGCTTACCTTTTTTAGCAACTTTTCTCTAAATGAGAAATATTAGTCCCCTACCTTTGATTTTTAAAGCAGGAAAGTACATTGAAAAACTCTTTCGTAAAGAACATGAAAGCAACTTAGAAATCAACAAAACATATTATGACCTCTCATCAAAACAAGCAATTAAAACATCGCTATCAGATCAATAGCTATTCAAAACCCTTTCTTTTCTCTCTTACCCGAGAGCTAAAGCAATGCTTATGTAGAGGTTTTAATCTTCAGTACTTAAAAATTATAATCTTCCTATAAAGGATTTTTCTCATTCATCAGCATGAAGTAATATTATTTTTATACTGAACTGTAATATATATCTTAAATATTTTTAATTCAGATAAAACCAGAAAAAGTGGTCTTAATGTCTTTCTGAACACAACTATTAATTTTACTAGAGCAACAGACATAACATCCTGCCAAGAAAAATTCTCATATGTGAAAGTTTATAGCTTATGTAGAAGTTTCATCCTTTCTAAGTGTAAAACTACTACTGTATACAGGTGAAGGATATTTTTGTGAGATTTTCCTCCCTGAAATATAATTGTTCATTTCTATGAAGATAGACCCTTTATATAAAAATATAAACTTTGCATGCAATCAAGAACTCTATGACTGTGAGCTTTTCGCTAAGAAAGTTCAAGGCTACTTCTCCCTGTGCAACCATCCATTAACAAAGAGGGGGGGAAAAAGAATCTAAAAGGAATTATAAACTTTTTTTTAAGACCAGCAACACAAGCAGGAGCTCCACCAGTGAACTTCAGACACCTAGCAGTTACAAAAAATTCATAAAGCATGTCTTACTACACTTCAACATCCCTGTATATGATATTTTGACTTACACCATAGAGGGGAACAATTATTTGACAAATTGAGATTTTCCAGATTCCATATTTTTAAACCAGTAATCTAAAGCAAACATTATTTTAATCTTTATTTCTGTAAAATTTCCCAGATAGTTTCACTGTAAGTTCCACATATCCATAACTAGAAGTTTTATCAAATTTGACACAGATATCAGGCTTCCTTTAAATTGTAGACAAAAATTCAGCTTGATAGATCTTGATTCTAGATTTCTCAAGAAGTCTCAAAAAACAAAATGTCATCGAGTCCTGATCCAGGGAAGCAGGCTCCATAACTCAGTATTGCTGACCAAGCCCCTTGTCTTTAGCCTTTTCCTCCCTACTTAATCCTCTTCAGTTCATTGATACTCTGTTGTAGGGCTACACTATCAACCTCTTAAAGAACTAGCAATTTGAAACGAGGGAGAGAAGAGCATAAATATTTTTCCTTGTCCCTCAAACTACAACATATAAAAAAGAGACATTAGACCATTTCCCTGATTTCTTTCCACAGGACTTATAAGCTTTTTCAGAAAAAAGAGGAAGAAGAAGAAGAAGAAGAAAGAGACAGAGACAGCACATGAACATGATTTCCTTAAACCAGCAGTATCTTAAAGCCTCTATAGCATCAGATCACAGTCACGGGCATGTAACAAATTTTGAAACCATTCACAGAAAGGACAGCTTAAGAAAACTAAAAACAACATATGAATGTGCATCTGTGGGAACTGTTAAGAAAAAAAATACTGCTGTCATGTATTTTACAAAAACAAAAATAGGATCCCGTCAACAGCAAAGGACTGCCCTCCACAAGTTTCACCTGGTTTGAAGGCTCAGGATTCAGTACAGGTTATTAGACTAAAGAGGGCATCTTTCTCAACTCCCTCTGTGTTTCACAAAAGGCTAGTCCAGCTTGGGCATCAGATACCTCTAATGCCCCTTTACCAACAGTGTGGGCAGTAGGTCCAAACACCTCCTACCTACATTTACCATTAACTGATCCGAAAGAGAACTATGAATACCATTTGTGTGCACGTATAGTGGAACAATCCCAGAGGAGTGTGCTCTTCATTCAAACAACAGACAATCAACATAAAGCATGAGGTTTGAGAAGTCTGTGCACTTTCTCTAGCCAGTGATCAAATTATGTCTTTTCAACATTAGCTCCTAGTCCTTCTCTACGCTTAGCAGCAGAAACAGTAATGGATCAATCTAAAGTCCCAGAAAGTGGTTTAGTCACCTGCCCAGAAAACATACGTCATAAACACATACAAGTCTAGGCAGTATTGCCTCTACTTTTTTTGCTCTCAAGATGGATAAATGACTTGCATCCAAGCACTGCATAGACGGATACTTATCATACAAGCACTTTCAGGCAGATATTTACTCTCACTAAATTCAAATAATCTCTAATATTCATAGACACTCCTCACAAAGGTAGTGGGGGCAAAAGGAAGTTTCTCATTTTTCTCTAACCACTAGTATTTTTTATCTCTGAGAAATATTAAATGAGGTGGTGTTTTTTTTGTTTTTTGTTTTTTTTTTTTTTTCCTCCAGAACAATATGTAACGTTCTTAGGATAACTGCCTTCTAGAAGAGTTCAGAAGTCCAGGAGATGCAGCAATGCTTACACTATCAACATTACGTTCTTTTCAACACTAATATATTTTAGGCTAAAACTATTTATATTGAAGCTCAAATATTTATATCAATTAAAGTTTAGCCTTTTCCAAAATTAACTTTGCACACTGAAAGCTACTTGAAGGATGCCTTTGCTAAGTTATAGAAACAAATGGTTCTAGGAATACAAAGTTTAATATAAAGTGATTTAAAGCGTAAATTAACTAGTGCCAAGTAATCAATATTCATGCATTTAAGGGGCAGTAAATCCTCAAAAATGTTCCACAACAAAAGTACTTAATATACCCACTTCTCCTGCACAGTCTCACATAAAGCCAAAAAACAGAGCTTTTGCTATTTGCCTTTTAAGTAAAAAACTGTTGAAACCTAACTTGCAAATGTAACATTAAAGATGAAAAACCATGTTCATCTTACATTTTGGCCACAAAACACTGATGATCAGAGAAAGAATTCTGTTATTTAATTCATTTATGAAACCATAGACCATCCTACACTCCAAAAATATTAGCCTTGAAAGAACATGCACATTTTAGTTTTTTTCCTTCAGTGCTAGCTTTACAGCTAAAAGGACAGAAGTGTCAAATCCCTAATGAGGAGTGGGGGGGATAAGTAAAATTTGCTAGTCATTGTAGTTAAGCATTAACAGAAAGCAAAGAACAGTGAACAGCAACAGAAAGTCCCATCTCAATTAGTCAATCCTAGAAACAGCAGCAACAGATTGGCAGACCTTGTCAGGGTCTGACAGGCAACTCAAAACATTATGCTTACACTAGCCTTTTAAAAAACAACACACGAAGAACAGTTTGGGCTTCCCGCCCCCCCCCCCTCCCCCAGCCCCTCCTATTTGGTTCTAGGCCTCCAAATAAATGGATTAAGATCTTGAACTTTTGCTCCTGTTAATACCTAGCTATCAATAAGTCAGGATAAAACAAGCGCTGCAGAAAAAGGATACACAGTTAAATTTAACGTGCTATTGTTGCTCAGATTTATCCTCAGTGATTGAAGAGCATAGGCTGATAGTTTAAACCATTTGCAAATTGGGTGACACCTACAGTGGCTTAATACTGAAGTATTATGACTCAAAATTTCATCTTCAAATATGAATTAATCTCATCTCAATGAAATGCACCTCTAATGTAACTTTTCATATATACACTGTACTTAAATTTTAGCATTGATTATATTGACAGCAGTATAGCTAAAAGACATTTTTCCTCCAAAAATCCCAAGTTTTTGTAGCTATATTTTCTAATATGGCTATACACACTGAATTAAAGAATAAACCATGGTAATATTGGTAAAGCTGTTTCAGAGAGCAACATGGAGATGCGGGAAGAGGTGGGGACATGACATCTAAAAGGCCTTCAAAGAAAAGTGACTTTTCATTTGCCATAAATGATGATATTGATAAATCTAGTCTTTCTTTCTTACTGGTGGGTCAGCACTCCGAAGCAAAACAGATAATCACACCATCTAATTGAGCAATTGGAACTAAATTCACACAGTTCAAGTTGTTCTGTGTCAAATTTCGGAAGAAAAATTAAGTTTCTTCCAACAATGGTCAAGTTTGGAAATTGGACATAAAAAAAAAAAAAAAAGTTTCTGGCTTAAGGGTAATACTCTGATCCTAAAATAAAGGCATACAGACAATAAATCTGAATGACATCTGTTCAAATTAAAGGGGGTGTTATTTTAAATGGTTAGGACAATCCAGGTATTCTTCCTGAAATAAAATTTTGAATATCTAGCAGAAAACTACTGAATCGTTCAGATCACCTATGCTTTCAGAATTCAGTATTAAAGGTATGTGGAGAAGATCTGAACATAGGTATTTAAGCATTAACAGGCAGCAAAAATTGAGAAGAGGCTCTAAACTCTAGAAATTGAGAAAAGGTTCTAAACTCTAAACAATAGCAGAAAAAATCTTCACAGATTCCATTAACCTTTAACTCACTCTTGAGATCTCCCTGGCTTTTCAGTTTTGGACAACTTCTGCACAATAGAAGAGTGAAAACAGCCTGTCCAGAGAGACACATCATTCACAATGCTCTTGTAAACAACAGTCCCGTAAGATGTTCAAGATTAAATAGCAGAAACTTCTACTGAAGACTGCAACCCTTCTGAAACAGGCTCAATCCCTTTGCAAAGGGATGAATTATTTAATTCCTTCCAAAATGTAGCCTATAAAAATATGAGTTGACTCTGTTCAGAAAGTTGCACTTAATTCACTCACAGTCTCACGCTTAGTCTCACCTTCCTTTCGACATGCCAATTACCAATCACCAACTAAAAGTCAACAAAACAATAATTTTCCTATTTGCTCAAAACAAAACTCAATACTGACGATTCTTAAATCTTTACAGCAATTATGGCAGTTTTAATATTTCAGATATCTGACCCCATATATTTGTCCACTTTTGATAAAGTCGATCACAGTGATTTCAGCAGATACAGAAGTTCAGCTGACAAGCTGCATATTAACTGTTTAGCAAGAAATAGATTCATATTATCATTTCTCTGCCTGGTGGGCCAGAAGGCCCAAACTAGATAGAAAGGGAGCTTCATCCATTAACAGGAAAAATAGTTGCTGTTTCATTGATCTGGTAGCCTTTCTGCATACAAGGCAACCCTAACAAACATATTTTATTATTACGTTTCAGACAATACATAGAAACAAGTGCTCTGGAATATATCTTTGTATTAAAGGAAGCATCTACCCTCATTTCCAGCAAGCATTTTCCAGCTTTTTCAAATAATTAAAAGTTAAAGACTTCTCCTTTAAGCAGTTGCTACCTCTTCACCAGAGGTTACCATTTTCAGTAAACACTCATAGAAATTCCAAGAATATTCATATTTTTATTGAAGCCTTAGAAGGCATTTGGAAATGTCAGCTATTAGCATCACCAGAACCTGTGCTCACTCTCTTGCTGCTCAATGTCTTGTTAAAAAAAAATAAAATTAAATAAATCATTTTTATAGTTTGTGCCACTTGTGCTTAAATAATCCCCCACACACAGCATCAGAACTGCTACACATAAGAGACAGAATTGCTTGCTGAGAATTCTGAAATAATGCTTTGAAGGAGTGATGATTCTCATCTCTAGTTGTGTGGAAGATGAGGTCTGAGTAGGCCTGTCAACTGCAGACACCACCCTAAAAAGCCTAAACATCGCAAATATATTTAAGTAACATTAAAGTTCATCATGAACCTCCCCCCATTAGGAAAAAAATACAATGTCATTGTCAAGCACTTCAAATTTGAATTAGTAGCCCTATTAACTTACTAGAAGAAGCCCAAGTTTGAAATACTATTACTAAACATTTGGTATTTACATAGTTATAACAAAATAAACAAGAATGAAAGTGTAAAGTATAAACACCCTCCCATCTTCCTGGAGAGAAGAAAGAATCCTAGTCAACTTCATAGCTAAGGTTCTGGGAATTTTTCACTGTTATAAGGAAGAGCAGCAAAACTTATCTATGAAGACACTGCAGTGTGGTTACACAAGCCTCAGCCTAACTGTTTTTTCCTTCTGTGTTCATCCACTCTATTTTCTCCATCATAAACTTAGTCAGCTAAGTTTGCCTTATCTACACCATGACTAATACAGAATTGTTTTTAGACTGCGAAGTAAGCACAACAGAGAAAGAAAGCAGATCTTTACATAAACCCTACAGGTTTAGAATCATAGCTAATGCAGTAACTTCAATTTTTTTTTTTTTTTTTTTTTTTTCTATTTGTATTTCACCTTTAACGCTCAAAAGGGCACGCCTGAGGAGTAAGGGCCACTTAACCACGTGCTCGTGGAGGGTTTTCTCGACTTAAGATAAGAGTAGAAACACCATGGATTAAGACACTGAGGAAGTGGAAGTTCTACAGTCTCAACCTGGCCCTTCAAAACATTAAGAATAACTGAAAAAAAAAAAAAAAGAAAAAAAAAAAAGAAAAAAGGGCAGGGGCGAGGGCAAGCCAAGAAACGGAGGTGAAGTTCTCAGCCGCAGCACGGCCGCGGCCAGGGGCGCGGCGGGTCCGCAGGACTAGGCCTCAGCTCGGACGGAAAAGCCCCTCGGCCGCCGGGCGGCGAATGGCGGCGGGCGGGGGCAGGGCAGGGCGCGCGGCCACGCGCTGGAGCGGCCAGGGGGCGCTCGGCGGGCGCTGCGAGCGGAGCGGCCGTTCGGGGCCCCCCCGGGCCGGGCGGCCCTCGCGGCGGCGACGGCCCCGCTCCGGGGCACAGGAAGCCGCCCCCGCGCCGCAGCCCCCCGCACGGGAGGGTGGAAGGGAGCCGCTTCACGCGGCGAGCGGGTTTGGCGGCAATCTTTGAGAGCGGACAGAAAATAAATAAGTTTTTTTGAAGCGCTTCGTCTTTTGCGGGAGGCTGGAAGGCCCGGGGAGGCTCCTCCCCACGCGCCCGCGTTCCCGCCGGGCTCAGGCGCCCCCCGCTCGGCCAGCACGGGCAGCCGCGCTGAGCAGGCGACACCAAGGACAAGGCGCGAGCCCCTGCGCACCCGCCGCGGGCTCGCGGCGCCGGGAAGGCGGGAGGAAGAGCGTGCCGGCGAGCGGCGGCGCCGCGGCCCCTCACACTGCGGCACCGGAAGAGCGCCAGGCCGGAGGGGCAGCACGAGCCGGGGGAAGGGCGAGAGCGGGCAAGAGGGCCCGGTGCGGAGGCGCCGCGCGGGCATGGACAGGGCAGAGGCCTTTCGGGCGCCCCGCGAGGCATCCAACTTACAACGGCATCGTCTCTCCGGCTCCTCCTCCGCTGCCGCTGCCGCCACCGCGTCTTCCCCTTCTCCCTCCTCTGCTTCCTCGTCCTCCCCCACCGCTGCTGCCTGCGGAACCGGTCACTCCTCCCGCCGAGAAGCGGGGGCCGTGATCATGGTACGGGCCGGGCTCGGGCCCCGGGGGAGGAGAGCGCCGCTCGCCGGGCCGGGCCTGGCCTGGCCTGCCCGCCGCCGCTTCACTTTCCTCTTCCCCTCCGGCCTTCTAACATGGCGCCCGGGCGCTACCACGGCAACCTTCTAGAACGGGGGGGGGCCTGCGCCGCGGCGCGGCCACCCCCGCACGGCGCGCACGCTGGCTCGCCCGCGCATGCGCGCGGGCCGCGCGGCCGGCGAGCAGCCTGGGAGTCGTAGTTCGGGCGCGGGGAGCGAGCCGCGTTTTGAAAA
The DNA here is from genome assembly GCF_003342845.1 of Nothoprocta perdicaria. Lineage (NCBI taxonomy): Eukaryota > Metazoa > Chordata > Aves > Tinamiformes > Tinamidae > Nothoprocta > Nothoprocta perdicaria. The sequence continues at coordinate 3,272,935 of NW_020455965.1, forward strand.
CAAAGCGCTAACGGTCGCGCGGCCGCGCATGCGCGGCGGGGTGCGCGCCGCGCCGCGTGCTGAGGTGGCCTGTGGCGACCGCCGCCTGCTCGGGTGGCCCGGGGGCGTCAAGGGCGGAGGGACGAACTGTGAGGGCTGTGCTCTGCTGGGGCGGCCCGAGGCCGAGTCCTTCTGGGAGGTCTGTCCGGCTTGGCACGGCACAGCCTTCAGAACGAAATGTAGCGGCAAAGCCCTGGCTCCGGCTGCACGGCTTCCGCAAGAAATTCTCATAGAAAAGGGGAGGTTCTTTCCACCAAAAAAAGTAGGAATTTAAAATTACAAGTTAATCTCGAAAGGGTTCATAAGATAAACGACAACGTGGATGAGTAATTTATAACAATTACAGATCTTTCATTCTTTAAAATAAAAAAAAAAAAGGAGAAAAGTGATAATTCTGATTTCTGTTCATGACGCTGATCAATGACAAGACTTTGTGATTGTTAAGGCAGCCAAGATGAGACTTAATTAAAAACAAAATGTTTAATATCACAATGCTAGTTTTTATTTTGTTTTCATCTCCTCTGTCCAGCAGTCCTTGCTCTGTTTTTGCAATATATTAACATATTTGTTTTACAACAACCAAATTATCACTTTCTGCTTAGTCAGCATGGCTTTATCAGCAGGTTCTGTGAAAGGTGTATGAAATCAATAGGAAAGGGGAATAGCAGCCAAACTAATCAATAGGAAAAGGGAATAGCAGTCAAACCATACCTAGAAAAGGGGGGTGACAGCTGGACATAGTTGGAAAAGTAACTGTGACCCAGCTAGAAACTCCAGATGTTTCTATGAAAAAGAGATATTAAGCATGAATAATGGAGAAATGGTAAATGTCATGAAAATTGTACCAATATGTATGGTACCCAAGAAAATCCTAACACTTGAAGGTTTTTACTAGGAAAACATTCATGCAGCCAGTCCTTGGCCAAGACTAAGAGGTCTGTGTTGCTCTCCCTTTTTTCTGTGGTTAGCTGATAGACGAAGAGAAGATACCCTGTTAAAAAATATAATTTGTTTGTTTTTCTTAAAACAGCTTAATGACAGAACGGATTCTTAGTGATGTAAGCCTTTTTTTTTTTTTTTTTTTTTTAAATGAGCAAAGGAGGTAAGAGACCTTTTTCTATTTGTTTTAATTTTCAGCTAAAATAACCTTTCATTTTTGATTTTTTTTCCCTCATTCAAGAGAGATCTTGAATCTTCTAATTGAAGATCTTATGGATCACAATTTCAAATAAATAAAATATGGATGCATAAACGATGTCTATTAATTATTGTTCTGGTAGAAGATACATTAAAGAACAAATAGAACAGCATATGAATAACAGTACAGTGAATAATACAATATGGGAAATAAAGAGGTTATATAACAAGCCTAAACAACAAAAGAAATTCAAATGCTAAGTATTTTTATGGTGAAATGCATTAGAAGTGTTCTTCTATTACACGATATCTACAGCTGTCAGGATTTAAGGTTTATCTCCCTCAATTTCAGGATTGTTCTTGAAGAGATATTCTGCCTATAAACAGAAGATTTTCAAAGTTACAGATATCAAGTGCCTAGATTTAAAAAAAAAAAGATACACAAACTAACAAAAACGGTTGCTTTAAACAAAAAAAAATCTCAAAAAGGATGAGGGTGTGATCCTCCACTAAAAACTAAGATGTGATCTCTGACAGAGAGGCTAGTGAAACCTTTTCTTCACAGCTGCTACCCAGCCCATTTTCCAGGTTAGTTAGCAGGGAGCCCATCCCTCACGGGCTATTAGCACAGCCTTTGCACTCCATGGAAAGTTCTGGGTGGGAGTAGCCTGGGGCCTGACTGCTGCACCCAAAGGTATAGATAGTAATAGATAAGATAGTTCTTGCAAGAGGAGATCTCAGCCTCCTACCACTACAGATATTTAACACTCTGCTGTCACTCATCTCTGTTTCTGCCAGCCCCTAGGTCACTGCAGAGCACGTAGAAAAGTTGGGAGCTCACATGCCACAACCAATTCTAATAGTGATTATTCTCCTGCTACTGCATAGTAAAACTAGATATCTTTAGTTGTCAGTGTTAACCACACCATTGAAGAGCAGTCAGAATATTCTTTGGGTTTAAAAGCAATTACTGCTGTCTGGAATTGCAGGTACTAACCACCACTGAATTGTGGTAATCAAAATGGGAAACAAGAATTCCCATTCTTCTCTCATCAGAGAGATTCTTTGGGACTAAGTGAATAATTCCACTAAGCTTTTAAAAATATATTTAAGGAAAAATCATCAATAAACAGACACACACACTATCACCTTACCAGAAAATCGACTGGATCCTCTGGCCTGATCTTACAGCATTCGTTTAGCCCTTGCATAAGTGTTGGCATGACATGCTTCATTAAGTAGTTTCGTAAGGGAATGGATTGGGCCTCCAGTAACTCTTCTTCTTGTCTCTTCACTTCTGCCAGACGTTTGTTCTACAAATAATGAACCAGAGAATAAAATGTATAACACTTAACAAGTAACACTTGACTAAATAATAATGGCGGTCTCAAGAAATAATAAGGATTAAAAACCATGAACATTAAAAAAAAAAAAAAAAAAAACCCACACACTTAATAGCACCATTATGAACTTTTTATTAATTTTGGAGCATAGTGCTTGCTAAGGAAAGTGAACCAAGCATGATGAAAACTAAAATAGTGTACCTTGTAAAAATTTTTTATTTCTCACATCTTTTACACCTAAATGGAAGTTTATTCTGTTTTGCATACTTCTATTTCTATAAGGTATTTGGCAAAGTGCCTGGAAAACACTAGTATGTGTCAATTCAAAAAATCACTGCTATTACAATTGCAGATAATTTATTGAGAGATTTTTCAGCTGGGGGCAGGAGAGTTTTTTAACTCTGTGAAGAGCCTTGACTCTCTTAACTGCAAAATGTATTAAATTTTTTTTTTAAGACTTTTTTTTTCCCCTGGGAACAGAACTTAATGTGCTAAAATGCCAGTGGGTTATATCTCTTTACATCAGCTACCATTATCCTTGTAGTCCAGTCAAATCTGATAAAATGATTACACTCATAAAGTAAAACAAACAAAAAAGGTGCCAAAATTTGAGTTAGCCTTTTGTTATTTAATAGTAGTTAAGAGCATCTGAACTTGCAAGTTTTAGCCAGACAGCTACTCAAACATTTATTATCCTCTCTTCTCTTGTGTTCAATAGTAGCCTAAGTCATAGACAGAGCAAGCAGGAGAGACTGAAGAAAAACAGAGAGATTACCCTTCTGTACCCAAGCATGACACAAAAAGCCATATTCTAATACAACTGAATTACCTGATTCATCCTATCTAGGAGTGATATTCAATAAATCATCTGGTCTTTGGGCACTCTATCCAGAAATTGTAGCTAATCTACAATCTCAAAGGTAAATGAATCTTGCTTAGATTTTCCTGAGTACCTGCCTCTTTAAACACACATTTTACTTAAATACCTATTTTAGATTCAAATAATGTGTAGTTTGCTTTCCTTGAGGTTAGATGGCTTTGAATTGGATGTAGATAAAAACGTGTTAACTATCCTTGCTAACCTTTCAAATAATCTTCCGGAGAGAACAAAATGCTATTTAATCTTGAATGAAACTGAAAATAAACATAGAGATGACAAGCCAACATCAGAGCAATATAAAAGCTTGTTTAAAAGTGGGCAATTCCGGGGTATTATTTCCCCATAGATATGGGTGCACATCCACATATAAGAAAATAATTCCTCCTCAGAATGATCAGTTTGTTTTAAATGTCTCTAAAAGGAGACAATAGAAGAGCTGCCTTCTCGTGAAGCAAGCTGACTTTGGGTGAGAATGAAAAAAGTTACTGCAGTGTCTGTTTCAGGTATTCCTCACTAAAATACCACCTAGCTCCTGATGGTGCTACTCCTGCACAATGGGATTGCAGAGAGCTCGAGTGCAAACTGGAATATTGATCAGACTATGTGGAGCTAAAAGCCTTGTTAGAAAGGCAACCCCCCAATGGCAAAATATGATAGAATGAACTCTATGTATGTTATATTTTACAAGCTTAAGTGCATACACCACATTTCCAAGCATAACAGATAGCAGGAAGCCCCTTTATTTCTACTTTTTAAATCACAAATACAAATACTTGCCCAGAAAAATATAACTTACCCACTCTATCCACTTTTCCTTCCTTTCAGCCCTTTCCTCAGCTTCTCTACGTTCTTGCTCAGCTGCCTCTTTAGCTTCTTTGGCAAGGCGTTCCTCAGCTGCTTTCCGTTCTAAGTTTTCCTTTTCTTCATCTGTCAAACCATAATTCCGAGGTTCCCCAATTTCTTTGATAATCTCTTTTACAATAACTCTGTTCTCAGGATCTTCCAACTTGACTACATCTTTTAAACAATAGAAGAGATTTTTTTTTTCAGGGATTTTATCGATTATTAGTGATTGTTAGGGAACAACAACAATATATGGTGACCATATTGTTTGAATTCTCCATTATAAAATGTTATTTTCAGGTGTCTCTAAGAGAAAACATTTTGCTGTATAAATTAAATTTTCTATACCTGAATTCCTTTACAATTTCAGCTAAAATAAATTATTTTTCCAAGATGATGATACAGAAAAAGCTAATAACTTTTTTTTTTTTTTTTTTTTTTTTTTTTTTATGTTTTTCTCAGCAGTTGTAACTTGGCTATGTTTTGAAGCTTGAAAAATCAGGTCAACAAAGCATTTGAGTTGTTCCTTCAGCCAGGCTTATGTCAAGTCATGCAAATTTTTGAAACTGTAAGCTTCTGAATTCCACACACTTTGCCACACAGGTTACACAATACATTGGTAGAATTGGGCAACAAACTCTGTAAAATTCATTCATACACTGTTTTGGAACACAGACCCATCGCCAAATAAAATCTTACTGTGTTCTAACTGCAAAGCCTATCAATAGTTTTATGCAGGGGCATAGCGTTTGAGCAGTATCTCTTTCATTCACTCTTGTTTTTAAGTTTTGGAAGCTATTTGAGCATCAGACTTGCAGAAATACTCAGAAAAATGGAGACTGTCTGCAGGGCTTTCTGGGCCTGTATGCATTCAGTGTGGACGTATCTGGCAGAAGGGGTACAGAAAAGGAAGAAAAGAAGGAAATTCAGGCCTACAAAGATTAAAAATACAGAGGTAAAGGTGACAAGGGATTGCAAGTATAAAGGCACAAAAGCAGCTAAGGAGAGAAAGTAGAGAAAGAGGGGAAAAAGAAAATAAAAAAGGCTAATTTAGATTAGAATCCAATAGTCCTTCGTATCCATTCCTCTGCTTTATGAAGATATTTTGAAAGCTGTTGGCAAAGGATGCTTCCCATGTCTTTCCAAGCACTAGTTTTGACAGAAGGTAGGAGTCCGTTACTGAAGTCATTGTTCCAATAAACAATGCAGTTGTGATTGGACTTGAGGTCTCAAATCTCCTAATTACACAAGGCAGGAAGATAACATAACTACTTGCTAAAGGGTTTTTTTTTTTTTTTTTTTTTTTTTTTTAAATCAATTTCTTCTTTCAAAAAAAAAAAATCAGGAATTATCTGGATATATGAATTACATTGCAAAATCTTTACATTGCAAACTAATGCAACAGAATTCCTAGGCATACTTTAAATGACTATTTTTAATCATGCAAAGTACTTAGGACTCTGCATTGAGTGTGAGCTCTTGAATATGCCAGACTTTTCGCAATAACCTAGCAACATTTCTATGTAGAAAAACGTTCCAGTAGTCATATAACTGGATTTCTCCAAAGACACATCTTTAAATAATAATATAGTTAACACTGACCCTAATCAAGAGGAACCAGCACCAAAATGGGGTTCACAAATTAAAATTTCAAACCAAATTGCTGTTAAAATTCTAACACGCTTTTTTTGTGTGTGTGTGTGTGGATCTAACATACTTGCCTTACCATTCTCATTTTGGAGATTTTAAAAAAAAAAAAAAAAAAAAAAAGAGAGAGATACAAAGATAACTGACTTAAAGAATTCATGTATGAGTCACTACAGAAAATCAGGGTTTCCAAAATTTTGAAGCCCACTCTTTTGTACTAATTGTATTTCAAACTCAGAAAAAAATAATATAATCAATTGATATAACCATAGATTATGAATTTCTAAAATTAACATGCAAGTAAGTTTTGATTACTTCAAAACAAAATTTTAAGAATCATGTGCAATTCTTCAACTAATCCACACTGAAGTCAGTAAAACCAGCTAATTTCCTTTAGAATATGACCAAGAAAACAGTCAAGGCTCTGTTTAAATCTGATTATTAAATCTGATATGAAAAACAAAAGCAACATCTAAAGAGAGAAGAAACAAACAGACATTTACATCTTATCATCTACTTCCTTTTATGAATTGAGGTAAAATATGGTAGGATTGTAAAATAGATTTGAGTGGAAAACTGCATGAGAGAATGAGGATAGAATCTAAAAATCCCTTGTCAGAGGCTCAACGTGCACTGAGACACTTGGAAGCAAAAAGGCAGAAGAGTAATTTAGAGAAAATTCCAAATGTAAAATCATCATGTTAAGACACCATTTTTGTCTCTAAGCATACTTCCCAAACAGCACAAGTATGATATTGCTCTCAAAATACTCCCTGGAATGACTGACATTACTTTAAAAAAATGAGGAATTCAGCTATCATTAAGATTGCTCCATAATTAGTTTCTCATAACCCATCTCATCTAGGGATATTCTTAATATCTGTAGCTTGATTCTACTTCCAGGGGTTTCCACCTGTTCTTTCTCTTTCTTTTTCTTTCTTTCTTTCTTTCTTTCTTTCTTTCTTTCTTTCCCTCTCTTTCTTTATCTCTCTCTTTCTTTCTCTCTTTCTTTATCTCTCTCTTTTTCTCTCTCTCTCTCCCCAGATTTAATTAATTAACTTAATTAAATGCTTAATTAATTAATTAACACTTCTAGAATTCTCTCTAGAGTGCTGTCACATTATCTGTTCCTACAGCTAGATATAGTAGAAAACGGATGGAGAAGAAAACCTCTGCCCCAAGTCATTAATCATTTTCTTTCTTCTATTACAAATTACCTCTGTAATGTGATGGCATCTGAGGATAACATAAAACAATATATAAGTGATTTCAACATTGAAATATCATGAAATATATTATCACATCAATACAAGAAGATGCAAGTGTAGATGTCTGCAACCTGTCAGAAAATTGTTTGGGTTTTTTAACCTACAATTAAAATGCAAATTTTAAAAGAAAATAACTGTTTGAACCAAAGAGAATGACTCAGAATTCTTAAGGCATACAAGATTTTCTGCAGTTATTTTTAAATGCTTATACTATATTTATTAATATTATTATAAATATTGTTTTATGTACATTTACTCTATTATTTCAAAAGATTATGCGTAATTTTTAATTATTTCTTACCAATAATCTGAGGATGTATTTCAAGTTCATCAAAATAGTTGAGAACACTCTCATCTTCTGTGTTATAGTCTCTGAAAAAGCGAAGAGTATCCAGGAACCTGTTCTGGGTGTAATGAGTCCCAGCAACAACACTCTCGGGGAGATTTATTATTCTGTTTTTAAGGAATTCATCAGAGGCAGCCAAAGAAATAACAAATTCTGTGAAGAAGAATATATTTTCTGAGAAATAATTTCTATGGCATGTATTATTACTTTTCCTCCTTATTACCTATTTTTAATTAACGTAAGTAGATGTATATTGCATCTATCTTTATGCAGAAGTTCATTAAGAAATGTCTTACATTCTCTATTTCCACATTTGTATCAGTATTTATCAAGATGAAATCTGTTTGGAAAGCAGCAAAGCCACAGAACCCAATTTCACCAAATTCTCTCTTAGCACTAGGGGTGCTAGCACTTCTTTAGTGCAGCCAAACTAGCACGCGACACTGGAAAATTTAACAACTTGTTTATCAAAAATTAGATTTCAGTGGACTGTGATTTTTAATCTCATTAAGAAAGATATCTCTGCTGAATTAAAGTAAATTCAAATAAATTTAATTATCTGTAGTTACACTTAAGTATACTATGCCACATGCTGTAAAACTTGGCATCAGTTACATTTGCAGTATGCTGTTAGACAGGAATAAAAGAAAACTTTCAAGGAGACACAAAGATTGTATCTCCCTACAGTACTTCAAAAGTCTTATATTTGCAATTTTATTATGCTTTATCTTGCTCTGTTTTATCAGCTCAAAAATCAAAAGAATTTGTGCTTTGTTAAATAGTAATTCATATATTTCTGTAACAATTTTTGTGTATTTCTTTCTAGCATACTACTGAATATAATAATACTGATATTTTTTTTAATAGAAAAAAAATGGACATCAGTGAGAAATTTACAGACTCCATCACAAACAGCCCTTGCCTCCCAAAACTGCCCCCACACACACACAAAAAAAATCAATTTCATGACATCTTTCAAGATAACATAGTAAGCAGTACAAAGGACTCTACAAAAGAGTAAAGATAAGCTTATGTCTTTTTAATATGCCAAGTTCAGGCACTCGTGTTTATTCCATTAATAGCTGCAGTAATCACAGCAAAGGCAGCACTACTTTTGTTACAAGCCAGCATTTGTTATTTTCACAAAAAGAGAGCAAGGAAATAAAATAAAATAAAATAAAATAAAATAAAATAAAATAAAATAAAATAAAATAAAATAAAATAAAATAAAATAAAATAAACACAAACCAATCCCAGATGCTCCTTTTGACTAATTGTTCACTTTCAAATGAAAGGGTAGCAGCATAACATGAATTAAATACTTCTTATATGTTAGATAAAATGTGACAGCGGCATTTCAGGTTTCTTATCAGTGATAGCAATACTTGGAAAACAGCTCTGTTTATAAAAGTGTCAAACTTACCAGGTGTGATTAATTTATCACATTTATATATTTTGCCTTTAATTTCCTCTTCCTCATCTTCATCTTCCACTAAAACAAAAGTAAGAACAAACCCACATTGTCATTTGAATCAACGATATTATTGCATTTGCCAAAAAGGTGCCTAGTATTTTGTGTTGGTATAACTTACACTAATGTTTTGATAATTAATCAAATCTAGATCCTGATTTAGAGAGGTTGTTAATGCTGCCAGTCATCACAAAGTTCTCCTATGGAACACTATAAGTTATCTGCCTATATCTACAAATACATGCAGTTTCAGAATGGGTCCATACCGCTGTCCTGACCCTGGCCTCTCCTAGATATTCTTCTTAAAGACAGAATCAGGGTTCTGGACACAGCTTACAGAATTACAGTTAAAAAGATTCCTACTTCCATGCGATCAGCTCTTCTCCAGCTGAGTGTCAACCAGCTGAGGTACCTGCCGAACATCAGCTGAACGTGGCGATTTACAACCTGCCTTACTGAGCTAAGCGGGAGTGAATTTGGTTTTCTTTATCAGCTCATGCTGTGACTTACATGGGGAGATGGTGCTTGGTCCTAATGCGTACACAGTGCTTGTCAGAATCTGAAGAAGGATATACTGACTGTGTATGTTGCAGAGCTCCACTGAACTCATATCCTCTGAAGAATACCCACGTAGAGATACCCACATACATATACACATAGAGATACCCACATAGATACCCACGTAGAGATACCCACACAGAATGTGCATTGACTATTGGCTCAGGCCCCTTGTTAAGCAGTCCTTGAATACTACAAATATATTCTGCCTTAGGAGCATGCTTAGGTGAAGCAGTCCAGCACAAAACAATACAGTGTCTTCCACAGCTATACATTTACTTACAACTTTGTCAGCAAAGATAGCCCGAAAAAAATATTTTCTTAAATTAAAAAAAGAAAAAAAAAAGAAAAATGGGTTGCAATCTTTTAGAAATTTTGAGCAGCCTGTGAGAACGAGTATTTTGTGTGTCTTGCACAGCAATCATTGCAGTGTTCATACACACGAGTATGGCAATGATAAATATAATTATAACAACAACATTAACAGCAGTAAAATCAAGGCCAGCAGTACTTACAATTAAAAAGTTCTTTTGCCTGATCATAAGTTTCCGGGAATCCATCCAAAACATATCCCTGATTCCTACAGGGCATTGTTTTAAGCTTATCTTTTGTGAATTTAATAACATATTGGCCTTGTATTTGATCTAAAACAAAAAGACAGTTAATATGTTTATAGAATACAGATATCTGAAGGTATTTCATTAACATTTTAGCTAATTTATCCCAGAAGGTTTTATTTAGGCTCTAAAAATAATTCTATAATTTGAATAACTATGTTGCATGTTGTCAGAGATCTATGTAATGTGTAGCAATTAAATAAATTTATTAGAGCTTAGAAAGCTATAAATATTAGAACTCTAAAGGAAACTAAAAACTCGAGTGGATATTTGGAATAATAGTATAGAGTCCTAGGCATTTTTAAACTTTCTTCAGATTTTAATAGAAAAAGCAAAGAGGCTTTTTTATTATACATACATAGAAAAAAATATATATTTTTTCTACTATACATACATAGATAAAATGTGACAAAACACACGCGACAAAGCAAAATTTGATGTCTGCAATAAGACTTAAAAATAGTCTTGCAACAGAACTGTGAAATAGGAACTATGAGTTTCACTTTCAGATGACTAGACCAAGATATGAGGAGGTCTATTAATCTGTTCTGTATTGTTGAACAAATGTGTGACAAACAAAACCCCTTGTTTTGCCCTGATTTTTCCTCCTCTAGCAACCATTGACTCGAAATTCCTACTTCTTTATTCTTCAGCTTGTATAATTTCACAATTGTATTTGATTTTTTAATTACATTTAAATACAAATTGATAAGGCATGATTCTTGCTTTTAAAAGTATCTACAAGATCCAAGGGACAAATTTATTGCTTTATTTGTTATTTGTATAGGGTTGCAGCATTTACCTAAATCCCATTTTATCACTTGGTGTTTCCTACTCCCATTTTGTTCCATGCTTTTTTTGATTTCATCTAATAACTCTCGGGCTTCCTCTATATTTTCACTCTCATCATCATCATCTTCTCCCTCTTCTCCTATGTCATCTGCTTCTTCTTTTGGAGCAACAATTTTCTCCTAAAGACAACAATATGGACATGAAACATGACAATATGAATATGAACTCAGAAATACTATGCTAGATTTCTTTTTATACACAGATATAATAAAAGGATATAATATATCCTTTTATTTAAGGATATAATATAATATAATATAATATTATAATATAATTAAGGATATAATATAATATATATTAAGGATATTATATTAAGGATAATATAATATAATATAATATAATATAATATAATATAATATAATAAAAACCCCACTTTATTCTACATTTTAATTTCAAATTTATTCCTGTGCAATAAGGTAGTAAGCAACCTGCAGTCACTAAAAAGACCTGTGAATCCCCCAAAGATGATAATATCTCAAAAGATCCGTTCTATTCTAAAGTAGATTACTGAAAAACTAGGTTTATTTGAGGTCAGTAAAGAAAAATAATAAATAAAATAATAATAATAATACTGAAAACACACCAGATTTGCTATTGTTTCAGATATTACATCTTTTATTTTAATGTGATGTAGCTTGTAGTGCCTGCAGAGATTTTCAGCAATGCTAGACTTTCCAACTCCAGGAGGACCGTGAATATAAATTTTGAGAGGCTGAAAAAGAAAGATAAAAATGTAACATTCTTCAAAAAAAAATGGTGGTTTTATTTAAAAGGAACATTCTTCCCAGATAATTATCCTTAATAAATTATTCTTAAATATTTAAAGTTTAGATACATGTTAGTTTATTTTATACTAAGTATCATCTGTTTAAATCTCTCCTATGTCTTAGGACAATACTGAAAATAGTTAGCAACTCACCACATTTTCTATTGTTGCAGAAATCACAGAAAAAACACTTAGCTAATTGTACCGTACTCTCTGTAAACTATAATTTAATTTTCAGTTTATATGTCCACTTATTTTGCTTCTCTATCAGTATTCTAAGTGTTTTCTCTTAAGGAAATAAAAGTATGCATTCATATAATCACTTCTATTTGAAAAAGGGAACATTTTAAAAAATGTCAAGCCATTACCAGCAATCCTCGACTTTCCTTGTATTCTTTGATGATTTCTTCAATGTTCTCCACCAGTCCTGTCTGAGCAACCCACTTAATGTTGAAATTGTCTTTCAGAAAAATAGCCTCCATTCGTAGATTCACAAACAACATATCCAAATGTGATTGCTGAGGAAGCAAAAAGCACATTTTGTTTCACAGAACTTAGCTATGCATGTTGAAAGTGCAGTATTGATTGTCGTATACTGAAGACTGGGATGGACTGGAGAGAACAGAAAAGGATAAAAGCACAGGAGAAGAAGGGTTTTGCACAGAAATTGTATTTTTTTAAAATTAATCTCTAATCTTTAGATCTTTCAATGTGCATTTATATTTAAGTATTTTCATTGACTACTGAAATAGTAACCACTGCACAATTATTTTGCATTATACAAAGGTTCCATATTATTGCAAGGAAATAATCTTTTTCATAAATCTACGAAGTGCCATCTTAAAAGAAGCAGGGGTTTCCTTGTTGTTGTTGTTGTAGTTTGTTGTTGTTGTTGTTGTTTGTTTGTTTGTCCCTCCTGTTGCTCCTGTACAGTTGATTTCAGCTAAATATAGGAATATAACTTAACTGACATGTGCCATGTTGCTCGGCCTTAGTAGCATTTCATTATTAACATTTTCTTATTTTTTATGATTTTGTGCTGGTTTTGTAAGAGTGTTCCTATATGCTCAAGGCATTGACATCAGTGTTGCTCTGCTTTTCAAAATTAGGCTGTAACTCCACACAATTCTCTGTTTTAGGTTCGTTTAACTTTCAGTATATTTATTTGGTGATTTAAAATATTTAAACTTTAAATTTTATTATTATTATTAAATTTAAATATTAAATTTAAAATTTAAAATACTTTTTTTAGTCAGGTTTTAGGGTTATACTTTTGTAATGAAAGAAGGAAATAATACTTTAATGATGCTATATTTTTATATCCTTTTCTTAAGTAATAAAAGAAGAAAACAGACAAACAAACCGTTAACTCTTTGATCAGGAATGCATTTTCTCTTGGAATCATCTCAATTTTTCCAGGTCCAAGATTTTTGCTGATACACTAGAAAAAGAAGTATAATATATATGTAAATTCATATTCTTTGAAAAAAGTGAACAGGATTTCTGAGGATAATATTTTCTTTTAGACTTTATTTTACACATGGAAAATCAGTATACTGATTTGAAATAACAACATTATGATGTTAACTTTAATATTAATTTTAAATCTCTCTCCCTCTTTTGCTATATATTGACCCCTCTGAACTAAAAAAAAAAACAAGTGTCCAAAGGTCTTATATCTTTATATGACTTGCTCCTTTTAAGCTCTAGTTGAACACCTATTTTATTTCCCAGTTTGTCCATTTCAGATTCTTAAAATGTTTAATTCTGTTGAGAATCAGGAAAGAACAATATCAATAGCTCTCCATATTAGATTGCATCCTTGTGTCTGCAGATAGATAAGTTGCTATTAGTTATTCTTACAGCCTTTTAAGAATAGCTTAAATCAAAACAATAAAAAAAAAAAAAAAAAAAAAAAAAAAAAAAAAAAAAAAAGACCTGATTTCATAAAAATGTAACAATGGCTTTATGCGTCTTGATCAAATCTACATATATTCCAGTGTTCTGTCTTCAGTAGTGGTCATTAGTGGATGCTTAAATAAAAGTAAGAACACAAAAAAATACATCTCAGAAAATTCCTAAACTAGAAATTACTACTGTGCAGTTAGTAACTCTAATGGTAATAAGAAATGATATTCCAGTCTTCCCCTGGACTGCGATAGGTCCTAGTTAAGATTGTTCACTGCTGAGCTCTCCACTGATAATTTCTCGTCACTACAAGACCTATCCATTTACTATTTCCCTCTATGTCATATCTTTTAAACAACCACATTCTCATGAGAAGGCCCACTGTCTTTTCCTAGGATGCTAGCTTCTCCTAGCTTCTCCTCTGCTTCTGGTGAAGCATTGCATTGAAAGCCTTTGAGAAATGAGACTACATCAGCTCACTCATCCTTGCCCATATTTGCTGGTCGTGTCAAAGAACTTCAGTAGGTTTCCAAAGCTGTTTTTTCTTCAACAAAAGCCACATTGACTCTTCCCAGATAGAGCATACCTATCCTTTAATGCATTAATTTATTTGTTTCTAATAACATACCTTGTTATTGGCCAATGGTATTATGCATACTGGCCTGCATTTCCCCAAATCTTTCATTTTAAATTAGCATCACTTTGGTCATGCGCTAGTCTTCAAATGCCAGGACAATGCTGAACAAGAGGTCGTACATGGAAACTACATACATGTAAAGTATTTTATCCTTGAATTATTTCTCAACTCTTCGGTGAATACCATGAGAATCTAATGATTTGTTAGAATTCATTCTTTTAAATTCATTCTATAACCTTTTTTTTACAGTCTTTTGTTACAGTTTATATAGTTTTATAATCATCTAGTGAGTCATCCACAAACAAATCCTGAAATACTATGGTGTTTCCAAAGCCTTATCCACACACACTAATACAAAGTATCTCTACATCTTGTCTCCTCTAAGTGCTCCTTTTATACCGTAACCATCTATAGGCCAAATAGATTTACTGGCAGCCTTTTTATTCCTTAAGTGTTTGAAGATAGACTATTCATTTTGATTTTTTTTTTTATTTTGACAGTTCATCTTCATCTTTTTTTTTTCTTTTTTTTTTTTAAATCAGGACATAGCAAATTTAAAAGGCTATCCCCCCCTAACCGCCCCATTCAACCTACTGTTTAACCATGGCAATTTTCACTTTCTCAGGCTTTTCTTTATGGGTACCAATGCCATAGTCCTGCACTTCTAATAATGCAAACTTTCAATGCATCCTTTTCCTAGAGATGTAATATTTTTAACCTCTTTTATACTCATTTTTATGTAACAGGTTTTTTTTATGTATTTTTTTCTGTTCTTACGGTTGACCACAAGCACTGAGTATTTTGACTTTTATTTCCTTCAAATGAGTGCTGACTAATTGCCTTATGTTCACTTAAACAAATTGCAAGATGTTTTGCTTTTCCAAACATCTTGTAACAAAGTTCAGAAATAATCTCAAAATCTTCCTACTAAATCAAGGGAAAAGCCTTTTCAAAGATCATCTAATGGCAGAACTGCAAATTTCAGATCAGTATCTGATTCAGCAGAGCTTTCTTAGGTAACTCTTCTACTGAAGTTACTGAGACTTTTGCCAAAGTCAGCTTTGCACAACCAGGTCCAGATAACGCATTTTGTTAAAAGGACAGAAGTGTTACAGAATTGCAAGATAATTTTTATATCATTTGTTACACAAGATAATTCAGGAAAATCCAGAGACCTCTACTTCAGTGAAATTTACAGCTTTCGAAACCTTACAACTATCTAATAAAATAATTAATTTTCTTACCTTTATTAATTCTTTAAGTGTGTGCATAGATTCATCTACCGCAACTATGTAGTGAGTCTTTGGCTTATGATCTGCTATATTTTGTAATATCCTAAAAAAAGACAAGTACAGTCAAAGTAATAAGTTAGGGAAACACATTTGCAGACTAGGCTTTTATCATTACTAACATTTTAGAAATAATCCAAAGACAAAGGATGCACAGAATCTTGGAGAACAGGATAATTTCATATATATTGTCTCTCATAAGAAGCAAAACTAGATAACCTGTTTGGCCAAAAGTCCCAAGAATAAAAAGTCACGTCTCTAGAAAATATTTATTAAGCTACTGTAGAGGTCAAGTTCCATTCTTGAGCCAGCTGGCTGATACTAATTTCAAACTAGTTTCAGTATTGTGAATCATTTCTTAAAAGCGCGGCACCAGTCTAAGTCAGGTAAAACTTCCAGAAGGCTTAATATTAAAAAAGCTAAAATTTCTGTTTGACTCAACCAGGAGAGACAACTAATTTTGTTAAAATCCCCAAATATGAGAGTTTCAGTACTCTCCTAGCAGATATGGTTTCTTAGCTAGGAACCAATCATTTTCTTCAGGATCATTTATTCAGGTATTTTTCATTATCTACTTACGCTGCTAAATCAACAACATGAATAGTTGGAATAAAATTATTTCCATTTCCAAAGACAGGTATTGCAGGAGCCTCACTAAGCCAAGCCATCTGAAAATACAAACAGGGAGTGAACTGAGAAGGAAAAGATTACAGATGGAAAAAAAAAAAAAAAAAAAAGAAAAAAGAAATATTTGTGTGCTTGGTCTTAAAATGGTTATTTTTAGTACTTTGTATTCCAAATAAAAAAAAAAAAAACTTGAAAAAAGAGCAATATTTAAAAGAAAGACTTTTTTTCCCCTGATCCCTGTAGTCCCTTCATATATCAGACATATTCTCACTACACAGTGCATACTGGGATGTTGTTCAAAAAGTAGAAAAAATAGAAAAAGATCAGATAAAAAAAAAAGGAAATAGCTTCCACTGTAACTAGAACAAATTTCAAAGGGAACAAATTATCTGTTCTGTTCACAGAAGCATTATGTATATGATACCAAAGCTATTAGAAATGCATTCCATTCCGTTGCAGTTTACAGTTAAATTAATCTTCAAAATTCTCTTGGATGTCTACCTTAAAAAAGTAATGCAAGATTCCTTCTCCAGCTCCATACTGCAGTCCTGAAGCAACAACATAAGTTGTAAATTTTTGCTTGTTCTGTGAAATAAAATCAACAAGAACATTCTTATAAAAATACAGTATTGTAAATGGGACAGTGCCTTACCCTGGAACTTGAGTACTCAGATACTATAGAGCAAGTGCTTAGATTGTGTCACTAAGGATTGGAGTAAGATCATTTTTCAACATAACTTTTAGCTATATGTCATACTGCTAATATTTCCCCAAGAATAGAGTTGTAGTCAGCACTAATCTGCCTAAATTTGAAGTGAACAGGGAAAGTAATTCTGGAAACCCTTGAAGCTTTTCTTTGCTAGCATTATACTTGTATTTGACT
This sequence comes from Nothoprocta perdicaria, assembly GCF_003342845.1. NCBI lineage: Eukaryota > Metazoa > Chordata > Aves > Tinamiformes > Tinamidae > Nothoprocta > Nothoprocta perdicaria. Next base: position 3,290,046 of record NW_020455965.1, read on the forward strand.
TTCTGAGAGGTAGGAAGTAATAATTCAGTACTTTTATAATCACTTTATATTGATTTTGAGATAAAATTTTAGACAAAATAAGCGAACTGTACGAGTATCTTCCTAAACACAGATCATGATCGATCTCCATTTTGACCATTATGATAATCCTGCCATAAATTTCTCTCTTATGTAAAATGCTACTGCTCAATCAGTGTTGAAGATGGGTATACATAAAATATAGATATTTTAGAATCCGTTTAATAATGAAAACTTTGAAGTGGATCTTTTAAATTAGGATCAACCATACTGAGATACTTAAAATTGATACAAAGTCACTAAACAATTTTCATGTTGCAAAGATCCTATGTATTAGCTCATCTAGATAACACTAATTAACCTGCATTCACCACCAGAGCCAGTAAATGCTTAGATTTGATATCTACATTTCAGGGAGCGAAAAAAATAATTAAAAAGCATCTTTTTATATCATCTTTAAAGTGTAAGAAATCAGTCAGCCAATCTTTCATTAAAGAAGCAAAGCAACATATGAAGGGATGCCATATGAAGACATATACAGCAATGCATTTGTATCTGGGTCTGTATTTTTATGTACCTAGCTATAAAATTAAACTTTGTAATAAAAACTGTATCTCCACTCAGCTGAATGCAACAGCTTTATACTAATTGTATGAAACAGATTAAAATCACAAGATATCACAGATGGCAAAAGAGTTCCTTGACTTAGTTTGCTTGGTCAATATCCTGACAGAAAAAAGCTATTTGTACCCAAAGAGCAATTCCCATATTTGTTGTGGGCCATACCCATGCCACAAGAGGAAGTGTGCTGCAAGGTGCCTGGATTTGTGCTAGACGAAATAAAAAATGCCTTTTGTGAAAGCACAGGAGAGGCCATTAGCTTCTAAAGAGGAGGCAATGAGCAGGATTTTCCTGGCATCTGTCTCTGCAGTAACTTCTTTTGGGCCATTTGTGAAATATAAACCAGTTTGGCACTGTCTGCTATAGCTCTCTGAAATACAAACTTGCAACACATGTCCAGGTCATTCGTAAAGACCTTAAATTGTGCAATATTCATTAAATCCACTAGATGTCACATTCTAGCCATTAATCAGTAGTGGGTTGGTTTGTTTTGGGGTTAGGGTGGTGGGTTTTTTGTTTTTTTTTGGGGGGGGGATGTGGATTTTTTGTTTGTTTATTTGTTTTTGTTTTTTCCTAGCACTATGACTCAGATAGGAAATATTCAAAATTAATGTGCTCGTGAGCTGGGGTGCCAGTGACAACACAGCTGGGAAACAAAGAGATGTTTTGCTATCTGTGGTAGATGTTCCTGCAGAGTTTTGAATTCTGCATTATTAGTCATATAAATTTCTGGATTTTATGATTTCTATGCTTGCTTGTTAATCTACTGGATTAACTAATTTTTTAATTTTCACCTATTTTTTTCCTACTTTTCACTATGGAAAACTGCTGACACACAAAGAGAGTCACCATCACACAAGATATTTTCTTGTCTTCCAGTTCTCCCTCTGAGCCTGCACAGACTCTAGAGACAAGTGCCCATTTCCTCCAAGCATGAGACAAGATCTGAGCCACTGCTGTTATACTTTTAATAATAGCTCCTCAAAGAGATCTATTCTCTAAGAAGATTAATAGTCTAATCAGGCAGAGACAAATGAAGGTGAAGGAAATGAATATAAAATACATACAAAATGATGAAAAACATATAAAGTGATGAAACACATGTAAAGAGATAACATTTGCTCTAGATATTCTGGGTCAGCTCTTTGTCCACAATTTTAAAATGAATTACAAGGGTGGATTAAAATCAAGATGATTCCTGTTCCATGTGCTTGGTCTGTCCAGGAACATGGTAGGTAAGGTCCAAATTATTTACCAGAACATCTTCTAAGCATTTCAGTGACACAACATAACATGTCAATATTTCAAGAGGGATGCTACTTTCCTGCAAAGACATGATTTCCTTCCCTCTACCATCTTTCAGCCTTGAGCCTCCTTTCCCCAAACAAGCTCAAAATCTGATTCTCTCTGAAACAGCAACAAGTGTGTTTTTTGTGTTTGTTTGTTTTAATGAGGTGTTATTTAATTACTAAACAAAAAAAAAAAAGAATTTTGAACATAGGAATTTGCATTATGCAGACATATTTCAGAAGAGATTACTGCCTTGTTGGTATTGGTATTAATAACAGGTGTTGTTTGCATTCATCAGGAGAATAATATATATTTAAAAAAAAAACTACCGATAATTTCTGTCATTAAGATAACATAGAAAGCTAAAAGATCCAACAATCTATACTTAAGCAAATTGTTTACATACATTTTTTCCAAGTTTGAGAACAAGTTTTTCAGCATTTATGTGATCGGTAAAGTTAGGATGAGATTTTCTTCTGCGATAATCTTCATCAGTAAAAGCAATTTCTGCATCCTCCTAGGAAGGAAAAACATGATTGTTATACATATAATATTATATAAACATGATAAATATGAAAAACTTTGAAAACAGCTGCAGATAACATTTACATGCACAATTTATGTAAGACTTCACATTTAGGAATTACAATAACATACTACAAAGTGTGTCACATGATTCCTGATGATAATCCTACAACTATATTCAGATATATGAATTTATTCATATATAAACTTGTTAAAGCATGTATTTCACTAAAAATATATTACATTTTTGTATTTTGTAAGTTTTGTATAACTGCAAGACAGTATATATTTTGGTTAGCATAGGTCTCCCCTTTTGCCAAACCGTACTTGATTTTTGTACACAAGTCTCCCTGCTCTTTATAGTTCAGTGCCTAAAGCTCTCTGTCTAGTGGGGTAAATTTAACAATTTTGGTAGCAAGCAGTGGTTCAGGGGCAAGAACAACAAGAAAAACAGACTTGCTGAACCTAATTTACTAATATTGAGATGAATACGGAAACAATTTAATTGCATACATTTAATAGAAAGCATCAGTGAAAATGAAGGGTTTTTTATTGCTTACTGGGTCAAGGGGTTTGCTTTTAGCCCAGCTCATTATTGTTGAAATGAGAATGAATATCTTCGGTGTCTCAAACTGCTGCATCTCTGTACGTAGTGCTGTTTAATAACAAAAAGGGATATTTTTATTGTGACCTGTATTTCTCAAACAGTACAAACCGTAGCTTTGCTTTTATATGAAGGGCCTATATAAGCAGCTATATTACTACATTCTATATTATACCCACTTTTTAGAAAATATACCTTATTTGGCTGAGTATGAAATACATGTAATAACTAAACAAATAATAATATGTCAATAAAGAGTTACATTAACAAGAAGGGAAGAAAAGAAAACCAGCTATACCAAGAATTGGTTAATCTCTAATGACTGTTACGACACTGCAAGTAAAGTGTCTTTTTCTCCATCAAAACAGAATAATCCACAGAACTATAGAAAAAGTCTTCTTAATTTAAGTTAGAGTAAAATAAATAAATGTAGATTATAGTTTGTTGATTCCTCTAGAACTCATGAAGCTATGAATATAAGAGTATAATTTACTCTATCATATAATTATATCTATTATATGTGTACATACATATATATATATGTACATACATATATATATGTATGGCACCAACTTTCCATTCAGCTCATGGCTGTACTAACCAGATGCAGCCCATGTTGCTTCCTCAATTTGCTTTGCATCCTCAGTGATATTATATAAAATAATGTCACACTCAAGCAAGTAACTTAAAAGTTCATCTCGAGAAGAGACCTGTGGAGGGAAAAAAAAAATTTAAAGTTAGAAACCTTCGTTAAAGGAAAAAAATGGAGGGAGGGAGAGAGGGAGGGAGGCAGGAAGGAAGGAAGGAAGGAAGGAAGGAAGGAAGGAAGGAAGGAAGGAAGGAAGGAAGGAAGGAAGGAAGGAAGGAAGGAAGGAAGGCTGCATGTCAAATACATTGGAGTGATGAGAACATGAGAAAGTTATAGTTTGGGGTATTGTACACACTGAAAACTTTTCCTCAGCGCCTTCTTGAGCTCCTTGTTCCTCAAACTATACATGAGAGGATTCACAGTTGGAGGCNGAAGGAAGGAAGGAAGGAAGGAAGGAAGGAAGGAAGGAAGGAAGGAAGGAAGGAAGGAAGGAAGGAAGGAAGGAAGGAAGGAAGGAAGGAAGGAAATCCATACAAAACACCTCTTTCTTTTTAAGTTCAAGTAGTTTTCCCACATGTAGGTTTCTGAAAAGGATGTTAGAATTATTCATAAGACTATAAGACTGATATTGAACTAGGTCAGTCATATGAAAATAAGGATGATGCATAAATTAAATACGGAAGCACACAATCTACAATATATATTCATGTGGTTTGAAAAGAGAAAATGTGGAATTTTAGGATTTATATCTTCAGTATAATTGTATGAAAAAAGATTTTTTTTCTACTATTTTTAGCATTGATCAGCTAGCAGAGGGTGAAGGACAGAAAAATGTCAGCTGCTCTGCAAAATAAAAAATAATCTTATTCAACAGACATGATATGAGATTATAAAAAATAATCTCTTTCAACAGATGCTGTCTGTATCGCTCCAAGAAATGCTTTGCACGAGAGAAGCAACAAAGTTTGAATATCCCTAGCCATAATTTTCCGATGGAACAACTCAGCTATATACATATTCCTGTCAGAACATTCAAATGTTTGAAAAGATTCTAGATAATGAATGTGAGACACTTAATGGCAATCTTACCGCCAGAAAACCTTAAACTACCACATTCTTAAAAGTGATCCCCCTTTAGTTAGCTGAACTTTGAACATGTCTTTGCAGAAAGACGTAGGAATTCAGAAAAACTAGGAATTAGTGGAAGCAGTGATTTCAGTGCATAGTTAGAAAGGGAAGATACTGAATTTGGTCCAAACACCAATATGCCTAAAATGGTGCTAAAATACATAGGAGAGATGAGAAAGATACTTGATGTGTGGTTTTTTTTTTTTTTTTTTTTGTCAGGGAAAAGTATAACAGGATTGTGACTCATGGAGCAGATTATGTTCCATCCAAAGCAGTCAAATGTTTATGTATGTAAGTCCCTTAACATTTGTTGGATCAGACCCAACAGAGAGTGGATGACTATGTAGGAAGCAGAGATAATAAAATATGTGTATAAAGCTTCCAGCAGCAACAGGAGGCCCTTAACACAGGTCATTTTCAAAGATTCAGTGTATGTGGTCATGCCTGATGATGACATGAGATAACAAGACTGCTACTCACTGCATAGGTTTCCACTGCAAAAGATGGTTTATTGGCCTCTGCTTTGGAAAGAGTCCCCACCACTTGGTAGACTCCCTCCTTGGGCTTGTGGCCCCCTTTTGAGTTAGGAACTTCAGCATCTGATGTACTTTCCTCCTCTTCCTCCTCTTCTCCGACCTCTTCCAGCGAGGCCCCAACAACGCACTTGGACAAATACTGCAACACACACGAGTCAGGTTGTGCCCGGCCTCCCTCGGCCCGGCCCTGGGGTGGCACGGACGCCCCTCCAGCTTTGGGGGGCCTTGCGCCCCGAAGGCTGCCACCATCCCCGCTCGCAGCCGCTACCAGGGCCTTGTCCGCAAGGACCGTCACGGTGCCCCATGGCCTCCCCACTCCCGCAGGGGCCCCCGACGCCCTCCCGGCCTCGCCCACAGCCCCGCGGCCGGGGGCGCCGCGGCCACCTCGCCGACGCCGCGGCCGCAATAGGAGTCCAGGTGGTTGAGGAAGACGCGCTGGCTGCGCACGGGAGCGGCTGCCGCCTCCGCCATGGCCGCGCTGGGGACGCGGCCGTCGCTAAGCGACCGCCCCGGCCGCTCCACCCGCCCGGGCGCTGGGCTGGGGCCGCTTCGTCCCCCTCCTCCTCCTCCTCCTCGAGGAAGAGCAGGAGAGCTGCAAGGTGCAGCACAAGCGCAGGCCGTGGGCCCCTCTGCTAGGGCTCAGGGGAGCCTCAGCGCAGTTACGGGGTTCGTCTCTCCTCCCTTAGCGCCTTAGATTAGACAGAGGGGACATAAAAAAGTTTCACTGAGACGTAGATATTGCCAAGAAGGTGGTTTTCTTTAGTTTTTCCAAGGCTCAGGAACAGCAGAGACCATCAACAGGCATTTAGCACGCACCTCTTTTGGGCCCTTTCTGCAGGGCTCGTCCCTAAAGGGAGAAACTCAGTTCCCTGCTTTGAGGCAGGGAGGTGACCCGGCCTACCTTGGTCTGGGCAGTGCTAAATGCATCCTCCTTAATGGCCTTAGCAGACAGCATCTAGGTGAGATAAAAGCCATCCAGGCTTTTTAACTAGTAACCCGTGGTCAATGCATTACCTAATGTCCGTGTTTTGATTTTTTTTTCCCCTCTTCTATTATTAATGCATAATCTTGCCCACAGGAAATGTGCAATTTATGGATTAACAGCTGAATGAGGTAGAGCTGCCAGTTCAGATCATGAAAACAAATTACAGGCTAAGGAGACCTACAGAACATGGCTGTTCTCCACACTTGGAAGAAGCTCCATAGAGACAGCTATTCCACATTTACAGGAAGTGTGTTTTCTTCAGATTGCTAAACCCAGCATGAGAAATTGTGGGATGAGGGGGGCTTATTGCTTTTGAGCTAGTTGCACTAGTCTATTAAAAGAGACATCAGAAGTTTCTTCTAAAGCAAAACACATGCTTTGAAATTACTTTTCAGATGTTTATAACAAGCACTCTAAATGACACAGCATTTTACAAGTGTCTCAAAAAAAAAAAAAAAAAAGCAGTATACCATTACCTTGGTCATTTCCCCCATCTAACGTTTCCTCTCCCATTCCTCCTTTACAATTCCTATCTCCTTACCCACCCTGCCTGACCCCACTGAAGTTTCATTAATTGTGAGTTTGCGGCCAAAGATGCTTTTAAAGTAAAGTGTTGTTTATGGAGACATAGTCCTTAGTTTGTTTACTTCTCTCCCCCCAAGAAAACTGCAACACACACTTGTATTTATTTAATGCTTTAGTCATTGAAATTTAACAAATAAATAGTTGCAAGGGAAAATATTCAAATATAAAATCAGTAAAGTACATTCTCCTCACAGAGGACTAACCATGTGCCACAGAGCTGTGTGCAAAAGAGAGCCTATGAACAGCTTTTAGAGCATGAAAGCACACTCTAGGACAGGAGTGCCAGGGCTTTCAACCTAAAAAGATAATGAAGTAAAAATTAAATTAAGCTCTAGAAAATAGAAGGTTTGACTACAAGCTGTCTTTTCAGTCATAGTTACAACTGCACTATCCCAAATCTATTTTAAGTGCTTTAATAGACTTCTCCAATTAATATGACCAATCCTCAGATGCTGTAAATCAGTGTAGATAATTAGCTATGTAAATCATTAGTTCTTGTAAACTCACAAGCTCCACTGAAGTCAGCAGAATCTATGAGTTTATAAGAGCGAATGATCCATCTCTAAGCACATATATCCAGGGATCTAAGAGCACGGAATAAAAGCAGGATTATTTAAATAAAGATGTACAAATACTGAATAACAGAAGAATACAAAATGTATGATCATCACAGAATTAAAAACTTTTTTTTTCTCCAATAGTATTAGTTTTCATAGCTAACTAACTTTTAAAATGTCTACCATTCAACACACACTTGAAAAGCTGAAGAAGAACAATAGATTTATAAAGAGATTAGTACCAATTTTTAAGTAGAAAATACATGTTACATCTTCCAGTTTGGTATAAGTCATATAAATCTCATACAGCCTTTGGTTGAAAACCAATACAATGTAATTAATATTACAGTGTTTACTCAGTATTCATTAGAAGAGGATGCTGTACATTGGAGGAAGGGAAAACATGGGAGTACTAAAGTACTGTATTATAGAAAGCAAAGGCTGAAGCAAAAATACTCTAGGGTATATCCTGTGTATCAGGTAAACACATTCAGAATAGTAAACAGGCTGAAGTGGAGCCTCCCAACAGTTACAATATAGCACAAGTACATACATATTTATATACATACCCATATATCATCTTTATGAAAGTGTAGTCCCTTACACCTGAATTTACTTCTGTGCTTAGCTCATTTGCAGTTCAGACAATACATTCATTTATTAATAGTACATCCCATTACTATTGGAGTTTGCTGGAGCTGTCACAGATAAGGACAGATCAAGTAAGACTTGTTTTTAACTCACTATCACCATATGGTGATAGTGTTCAAGAGCCATCCTTCTTGTTACTGAAGGAAACAATTTTCTGATTTATGCACAGCAAAACAAGACAAAACTCTATTCTGTGCAAAACAGCAGTTCCTATTAATTAGGTAAAAAAAGTAGCTAATGTTTGTTTTAAAAAGTAATTTGAAAATAATCAGCAAGCACAAAAAGAAAAATGACTACTTGTACATATAACATTCAGTCTCTAAAGAGTTCTCACAAAGACATTTTCTAGACTTTTGGATAAGAACACAGATTACACTTTGAAAAGAGACACTTTTTAAATTATTATGAAATAAATTGTTTACTTACAACAAAAATAAAACAATAAGCTTCTTACAATTTACTCAGCAACTTTTTTGGTCTTTTGAGCTAACAAGTCCACTGAAGCAAAATGTTACATATCTAATTCATTGCAGCACTGATATTAATGCAAGAAACAAGGCTTGGCTCAGGATATGTTTGTAAGAAAGATTTCCGCACCTTACACTAACGATTCATTTTAGCATTAATAAAACCTCCTCACTTCAGCATGAATCATGACTGACTATCCTTCTTCAAAGCTTCCAGTCTTTGCAGTAATGCATTTCCAAAAAACTCTCGATACGCAGGGCTGAGAGAGTCCAACAAGGAGTAGACGGTTTCGTGGTATGGAGTTTGCAAACTGTCATCAGTCTGATCAAAAGCATAAGCTACTACCTGCAACAAAGAAACCAATGGTTACATCTTTGTGACTAACATCACCTCGCCATGCGGAGCAGAGAAATTGAAGATCAACTTTTCCAGTCCTTGCAGTACAGTAAATACAAAGATACTTGATTTAAATTGCAATCAATGCTTTTGAATAATGATTATTATAAAGCAAAGAGGCTTTATAAATTGTATACAAAGTATTTTACCCTAAGTCCTGCTTCTGTGAGCTCCAGGCAGTATTTGTTCCTCTCCCTGGTCTCCACATTGATATATGCCACATCCTCTGCACATGGAAGGGTTTTTGAGACAAACATGTTGCTCACAGCAAAGAGAACATCATTCACAACAGCTTCTGCTTCTAGTCTCATATCTTTCACATCTGCTCCATCAAAGTCTCTATAATCGGAATCCTCTTCAAAGCCCATATTATTGCCCATCTCCATAGGATTGTAATCAGTCTCCATTCTGCACACAAAAACATTTTTTTTTTAGATTTATAATATCAGTATAACACTATACATATACTATGATAATACCACTACAATATACACAATATTAACACTATAAATACGCCTATTTAAGATATAGCTCATGTTTTACCATCATTCAAGACAAAGTAAAATATAGAACCCGGTGTCCTTTAAGACTCATGACAAGCCAAATAAGCCCACACCAAAGGGGTTAGAACAACAGTTTAAGACGGCAATACCAGCACATAAAAGCAGTATCACAAAGGTTTGGCCTGTTCTTCATTAACAACTTGCTACCTGTTGTTTAAGAATCTGTTATGATTCAGCAGTAATTAATTCCACGCCTTGCTCATCCAGAATGTATTAGGAAAACAAGGCATGCCCCAGGGAAAAAAAAAAAAAAAAAATCACTAGCCACAGCCCAAAAGGTACTAATGGTGCACTTAACGAAAACTGCATCCAGAAGCCTATGAGCTATACGGTTATCGCACTTTATAAAGACAGATGAGGAACAATGGCCTTTTGTTTGCCCTCACTGAGGAGCAGTTCTCTCACAGGCCATCCCCGACGCGTTTCAGAAACGCGCAGGGCAGCCTTGCCTATGCACCGGTGACGGCGAGGGCCGGCCAGCGGGAGGTACCACAGCGTCGCGAACCACGCCCGAACTCATCGCACCCAACGTCCCGCCCGGCGCAGGTCCCCACAACGGGGGCGCCTCAACATCACCCGCCGCCATAGGGCGACTTCCTCGCGCACAGCACCTACCGAGACGCCGCCAGCGCCGCCCGGCCCTGCGGGCGGCCCCGCTGCCCTGGGAGCCCCCGGGAGCCCCGGGCAGCCTCAACCGCCGCGGCACGGCACCACCCTCCTCGCCTCACGCCCACCCGGGAGGCCACTTCCGCCCATCTCTGAAGCTGCTTCCGCCCGCCCGCCCGCGAGGCCGCTTCCGCCCGCCGTTGAGGTCGCTTCCGTCCCCGCCTGCTCCGCCCGTTCGCCACTTCCGCTCGCGCGTGGCGGCGCCGGTGACGGCGCTCTGCGGGGGGCGGCAGGAGAGGAGCAGCCGCCCGCTCGTGCGCGCGCCCGCGCCGCCGCCCCGGGGCCCGCGCGCCGCCGCCACCTCCCCCCGCCACCCACAGCCCCCCCGCGCTACGGCCCCCCGCGGCCGCCCCGAAGATGGCGGCGGCCGAGTGAGGATGGCGCTGCCTGCGCGCGGTTCCGCGCCCTGAGCGAGGCGGGTCAGCGGCTCCGGCCCGGCGGCGCCTCGCGCCGAGCCCCGCGCCGCCGCCATGCCGTGGCCCTTCTCGGAGTCCATCAAGAAGCGCGCCTGCAGGTACCTGCTGCAGCGCTACCTCGGCCACTTCCTGCAGGAGAAGCTCAGCCTGGAGCAGCTCAGCCTCGATCTCTACCAGGGCACCGGCTCCTTGACGCAGGTCCCGCTGGACAAGTGGGTAAGAGACGCGCGCGCTGCCCCTTCCCGAGGCTGCCGCCCGCCTTGTTTTCACCTCGCGGCCTCTTCCGTGGAAAAAGGTTAAAGTCCTAATTAGCCTTGTATCCAGGACACCCTTCCCTGTTAGGTGAGCATGGAGAAAACATGAAAATGGCCATTTATTGCGAAGGAAAAAAAAAAAAAAAGTAAAGTTTTTTTCCTAGCTACGTTTGGGTTTGTTATTATTAATGCTAAGAAATACAGAAAAAAAGGAAAGAAAAATGCCTGTTGCCCTTTAACTAAAAGGTAAGAATTATGGGCATGTCATAGAGAAAAAAGAGCTGTCCGTGACGGTAATCAGCTGCTGTAGTACCTGGGGAGTATGTTTGCTGCGGGCTGCTAGAGATGAGAAGAGCACAAAGGTTTCCCTGCACTAACCACGTTTAGGCTTCAGCCTGGAGCAGTCTTGGCTCTCCTGGATAGTGTTACGCTAAAGGTGGCTCTCACAGACTTCAGAAGGTGGAAGTGCTTGTTGACAAGAAGCAGAAACCTGCAGCCTAACTGGAGTTTTCATAGCAGCTGGGCTGGCACATTTTGAACCATTTGAAGCTTTTTTTTCAGCCCCCATCTATAAATTATATGTGTATGTGTTTATGTACACAGGTAGTCTGTTGGTAGTAATCAAAGGTGCTGTGTCCATGTGAGTATTTTGTAAGGTTTCTTGGTAGAATTACCCATGTTGCTGAATTCTCCATGCCAGGCAAGCTACAGTCATACGGAGCCATTTGTACTGTATGTGTCACTCATTGACTCCCAGGGTCACCGAGATGATCAACTTGCTGTACAACCTCACTGCTTTACAAGCATTTTTTATTGTACTGTATTCTGGTAGAGGGATGTACTGGATAGATTAAAAGAAAATATTGATATCTGGCATTTGTGCATAATGCTCCACCAGTTGCTTTTTTGAAAACATATTTGAGAGTGGCAGTAGCAAAACATTTCCAGAAATTCTCGGTATTTGTGTATGTCTGTCTTTTTGTTTTCCTGGCTCTGCAGCTTATTTTGTGTAGGAAGGAAGGCAGGCTGTTACACTTTAACAGAATTGCAATGCCCTCTAGTGGATCTCAGAGCGATTTTCTCTAAACAAACTGACTTTATTTAAAAAGTAAACACTGAAACAGCAGCAGTAAGGAGCAGCAGTAATGAGCAGTACTAAATGAAGTTAAATATGCTTTCTCAGTGATTAAGTGTATATACAGCACTGTGTAGGATACCCTCCCCATTTGGAGATCAGCATTTTTCTCTCTGGCTTGTAAATAGCGCTCGACGTGTCGGAGGATCTGGGCATGTGACTCTCACGAATGACAGATTGCAAAAACAGATGTTGCGGAAGCATGGAAGTATTACAGCTCTTTTCTATTTATTTATTTATTTTTCCTGTCATTGTCAGCTTGTTCAGCATGAATCACCTGAGTGGCTGTGGTTACAGACGTTGTCTTATCCATACTGTGGATACTTTGTTCGTCGGAGTATTGTAGATATTCTAGCCGGCGCTGTTGGTGTGTTTGCAGATTGTAGAGATACCTTAATGGCCTCAGGTATTCTCAAGTAACCTCTTGGTCTCCTGAGACCTGACTACTTTAAAAAAAAAAAAAAAAAAATCTAGCTTATGATGTTGGTGGTTGAATTTGAATGTACGTAATATAGTACTGTGTTGATGGTATTACTGGGATTCCAGCTTTCAATCAAAGATGTGGAAACAAGTCTCGATGTGAAGATAGAGCCTCAGTTTTAACATTTCATTTAGAATGCTTTAATCTGTGCTTTAGAGGAACAATAGAATTGTTTATGGATTAATTTCACTATAAAGCATTTTGAATTCTCTGCTTTTAGACAATAAGTTTTATTTTGAAATACAAAATATTGTAAAGTAATTTCTATGTATGTTGGTAACAAAAAGAGATTAGATTTATTCAAAATCTTTTTTTTGAGAATTAACTTTGTTTAATGAAAAACTAATGCATATAAGCTAAAGTAATTTAAATATATGATATTTTCAAATATTCCAGTTTTCTTGCTGTATCTTCTCTTGCCTTGTCAGATATTATTGCCATCTCTGTAATTGTAACTGGAGTCAGAAGTTTTTCATTTCCCTCTCTTTCTAAAGTGTTCTTGTTCATTTTCTTTTCAAAAGATTCTTTGTAAGTTTAGTGAATTAAAATAATTAGAAATGACTTGTAAAATACTTTCAAATGGCCATTTTTTAAACTTTCGTTGTTGAATTTGAGCATTTGAAGTATGCCTCTGGTCGAAACGGTGAAGTCAAAACTATAGCTGTTGGCTTACTGAGCCCTAGGTCCTAATATGAAAGCCACAGGGTCCTATTTACTGAGTTTGGTGTGTGGTTGAGACTGATTTATATTGTTGGAGCAGTATAGAAGTTCTTACTTAGTTGAAATTGAAATTACTGACCTTCTGATTCAGAACATAAATTACAGGGATTATTATTATTATTATTTTTCCCAAATATGTAATCATTTAATAGGAAGAGTATACTTGCTTGAAAAAAACTACTGCTTGGACAGTATTCCATTTCACTTCATGAATGCTGTGTGTTTCCTAGAGCAGTATGATTGTTTGTACCTAGGTTAATAATGCTGCTGTGAAGAGTCCTAATAAAGGAACAATGTCTGTAGAGCACTGGTCAGGCATCTGGCTTTCATTCTTACTTTTTCTTATTAGAGCTTAATATTACCTTGAAGTCATTACAATCTGATTTAGAAATGGCATACATGAAGTACAGTGAAAATGGAATTTTTTTTTTTTAGTTCTGTTGTCACAGACAAATGTAGTGTGAGGATTACATTACATCTAGTGAAATACTTATGCCACAGAAACTAGGTACTTCTTGCATTTTTATTCTCAGCTATTTTTCAACTTGCTTCAAGAATTACCAGGAAAAGAATAGATTAACTTGGGCAGTGCTGCAGTGCATATTAAAGTAGCATAATAGGATTTGATATACTGTAAATAGCTGAACAGAATATTCAGCTGTCCACATGTTAATCTGTATTATATTAAAAGACCAGTAGTTAATGACCCAATTATGACAGAATCAAAATACTGAGAAATGTCCAGTTTATTGATTATCTAAGTGTAATTCTTTTCTGACATCCTCTGTATGTTCCATTGGTTATTATAGTGCACAAAATAATGGAAGTGACTTTTCTGATTCTCTTCTAGTGTTTGAATGAAATCCTGGAATCTGTAGATGCACCTCTGGAAGTCACAGATGGCTTTATCCAGTCAATTTCCTTATCTGTTCCATGGGGGTCCTTGCTGCAAGATAACTGTGCATTGGAAGTAAAAGGATTAGAGATGGTCTTCAGGCCAAGACCAAGACTTGGTATGCTTGTTTCTTCATTTTCCATATGGAGATTTTTTACTGTTTTTCAAAGGCAAAGCTGTGTTTGCCCTAATTCTTCCTAGTTGTTTTTTAAAAGGTTCTTTAACTTATGTGCATTTTCAACAGAGAATAATGTTGTTCTATTAAATAACTTGAAAAGTTTATCAAAAAAAAAAAAAAAGTTTATATAGAAGTACTGTGCCGCCTCTTCCAAACCATTTCAGACATATAAATGTGAAAATAATTCTTTAAAGTCTTGTGTGGAAGGAAGTTTTTGCTAACCATGTTCTGTGTGTATAGAATGCCAAATGCCGCCCAGTCAGTGCTGGTAGCTGTGCACCTTGCTTGTTAGGTGGCTATAGGATAACACAATGGAGTGAGATTTTGTGGAGATTTGTAGTGAGGTTTTGGCTTTCTTCAGCAGCACTAGGGTAGAAGGTGCCTTTTTTTGCATATTTGGAAAGTATCAAATGCATTTTGTTTGCCTCTGTTTGTAAAACCATGGCTTTTTAAGCACTGTAAATGCTATGTACATGCTAAGTATTGTAAACAATAGTAATTTTGATAACAATGTTGAAAGGCTTATCTCGTCTCTTCTAGCTTCTTTGTGTCCATATATCACTGATCTATAGTAGACTATCCTAAATTTTCCATCAATGCTTGAGGTATTCTGTTAAGATCACATGTGGGATTATTCTCGATGGGTGGAGACTTTTGAATATATGTCTGAAGGACTTGAATTTGAGGGTTTTATTTATAGTGTAAAGATAGTATAAGAAAATATTTTGGTTTTAATAGAATATAAAGATGTGAAGAACTCCATAAATTCCAGCTTTCTTCGCTTTTCAAGTAACTTTTAAGCAGTTCTATTAAAATCACAGTTGATTATACTTGATGTTACAATGTAAGCCTGACCTCTACCATTAAACTGAGTCATCAAGATAAAAAATATATTTTAGTCTATTCTAGAATTTAAGTTAGGGTGGTAGACTGCTTTAAAAGTCATGCAGAAAAAAAGCATGTTCTTTTTAATGTGTGTTGTGTTCTCATATTGTTAATGAATTGTTTTAAAAGTTATTACATCATTTCTGTGTTAGATATTTAAAACATGTTTTACTTAAGATCTAAGTTAGATCTAAGATTCAGTAAGATTACATTTTACAACTTGCTTATTCTTTCTTAGTTTAGGATTTACTTCAAATGGACTAAACACCTTAGAATAACTTTTAAGTAGAATTATTTCTTTGATTTAATTTTGATTTTGTCCGCAAAATCATTCTGGTGCAATTAAAGTATCTTTACAAATGGATTAATTTAAGCCTTTAAGCCCTTCATTTTAAGTGCTGAAGGCTGATTATGCTTAACCCTGCTTTAGTGTTGTTTGTACTGAATTTTCAAATATTGGAATCTTACCCATACAGTCTTAGCTATCGTTTACAATGCAGATTACAGATTAAATTACAGATTAAAGCTATTTCATAAGAGTTGAGTCCGTAAAGAGACTGTGCAAGTAAATTGATACATCTGATTTCTTATTTATCTGTTTAAACTATTTTCTAAATGTGTCAAATGTACTTGACACATAATACTTGATTTCTTTTTTTTCTTAAATGCGCACAGTCAAATGTATTAAGACTTCTCTTTTTCTGCAGCATCTGGCTCTGAGCCTATGTACTGGTCAAGTTTTATGACAAGTAGCATGCAGCTTGCAAAAGAGTGTCTTAGCCAAAAATTGACAGATGAACAAGGAGAAGGGTCCCAGCCTTTTGAAGGACTTGAGAAATTTGCAGAAACTATTGAAACAGGTATGAGTTTATTGTGCAAGCTTGAACAAACATTTTCAATTAAATCTGCTTATGATGTGCCTCAGTGTTACCAAATTGGATCTCATTTGCCATAACTTCTCTCATAAATTTTCATTTGTTCACAATGTCTTGTAAAATTTAAATAGGAAGGCAGGATAATTGTTCCTGTTTTCAAAGGGAGAAAAAAAGCCCACATAAGTATAAAAATAGATATATTCTTTCCTCAGTGTACATAATGAACGTTTCTTTGGAGCCAAATTGACCTATGTTTTGACCAGAAGAAATCCAGATGCATCTGCATTTGAATGGTTGGCAAGATGCCATAGTCTCAGCACTGCCAGTTTTAGTTCATCACGTAAACTTAAACTGTTCTCATTGGTGTTGCTGCTGAGAGCAAGACAGAATAGGCTGGGTTTTTATTATTTTTTTTTTTTTTTAGGGTATTTTTAAACAGAACTGACCTGTTATGACAAGTGCTTCTTAATAATTTCACCATCTAATTAGATTCACTTCACCAACTCAATTTTGTTTTGTTTAGTTTAAGTGCAATAAATAAAAAGCTCAGTACCACATGATGTGGTAGGGAGCGTAGTGCCGAGATACTAAGCTTATGAAAATATTTAAAATCAAATCTGGAAATAGAAGTAAACATTCAAAGCTACATCAGAGTTTATTAACTTGGATATGATGAGACCATGAAGCAGGTATCTTCTCTGAGGATTATTTACATGGAGCTGTAAAAACAATGTAAGCATGTGTCTATGCACAAAAGCTCCTCTGAATTGTATGGAGATATATATGGACACTTAATGAGCACTTAACATTTGAAGTCCTGTTATGTTAGTTTAACTATTACTTAACTGTTTCTTAACACTAAATAGAAATTTCCAATGAAATAAATAGTGAGATCTCACCCAGTAGAAAGCAATCTTTCATTTTGTTGATAGAAGTTATCATTGAGCAACTTAACTGCCTATGTGGTACTTTCTGTTTTCTCATTTAAGTTCTAAGAAGAGTGAAAGTTACGTTTTTAGATACTGTTCTGCGAATTGAACATGTGCCGGAAAACTCTAAAAGTGGAAGTGCACTTGAAATCCGAGTAGAAAGGTATTTATTTATTTATTTAAGAATTATCTTTTTTTTACTTCTTTGTGCAATATATATTATATTACAAATGTGCATGTTTGTATAATCAGACCCTAAATCTTGAACATCTTCTTTGAGACCTCCTTTTCTTATGATGGCAATGAATACTCTTTCCCTCTAATTTCCACTTAGAAAAAAATTTAAGCTAAACATATTTAATCATAAGATTATTCAGAAGAGTTCCCCATTTTTCCAAAGATGAGTGAATACAAATACTCAAATATTCCAATACCAGTGGACCATTATTGTTAAATCAGACCACGCCCTAACCCAAAAGACATTTAATATCATAAAAATTCCTCTGGTACATATTGAACATACTTTAACAGCCCTGAAAAAACGTGAGATTTTCGGTCTTCTGTGAGCTTCCAGAAGAGTCCACCTAATATTCCATAAATACTTTTAACATATCACCGTGCATATTATTATTAAAGTATTCCTTTGATGATGGGATAGTGTAAACTTTTGTCTTCTGTCTGCACTGGAGAAATAACACTGATTTTTACTGTGCAGTACTAATGAAATGTATTTGTTTCTAAGCAAGCATTTATAAATTTCAAGCTTTGTGTTCAGGAGGGATGTCAGTAGGACTTCTTTATTAATTTTTTATGGAAATCTCTTGCCAAAACCTTTTTCTGTGCTTTAAAAAATAGAAAGAAACAAGCTGTTAAATAGCACGTTGTTTTTTAGTTCTTTGATATATTTCATTTATGGAAAAGTAGATGTGCTTTCCTCCTGAAAGTCCTATAATGCAGAGACTTGATTATATTTTAGAGTTAACTGTTTGTGCTGTTCCTTGGTATTTTAATGTAAAAATCTCTCATTTTACCACAGTGTTACCTTAAAGTACCATGGTGCTTTTAAGCACCGAAAAAAATATTAGAGGGTAGACTTTCCAAAAACTTACGTTCTGAATTAAGACTTGTATGTGCCCTAATGGAAACATGAATAGTAGTTTCCATGTAGTCCTGTTTCCTATCCATACTCCTCTGGAGTGGCAGACCATTTCATGATTAAATTAGACCTAAGTACTAGGGTGTATTCACACCAGAGGCATGTAGCAATTGTCATATACCAACCTGTGAAAAAAGGACAAGATTTCCACCCATCTCCAGAGCATGGACAGTCCCATTCTCATTCTCTCAGGACAGTCAATGGCATTGTAAATAGTCTGAAGAAAAAGAACATGTAAAAACTTAAGATTAGAAGCCAAATGTCCCAGTAAAGGTGAAAACTTGCATGCTGTTCCGATCATCTTTATTTCCTTGCTTTTGTCTCCCAGAACGATGTACTGTGACGAAACTGCAGATGAATGCTCTGGAATTAACGTGCATCAGCCCACAGCCTTTGCTCATAAGTTGCTTCATCTCTCAGGTGTCTCTTTCTTCTGGGATGAGTTTCCTGCATCAGCCAAGTCCTCCCCAGTCTGCTCAGCTACACAGCTGGTAAAATGAAATAAGTTATGTATGAGTGTAAAGTGATTAGTGATAAAATGTGGTTGCACACATTAGACTCTGTGTGAAAGATACAGGGATTTAATTTATTAGATCTGGTATATATTTAATAATCTATTCCTGTTAATTTTGAGGAGGGGGAAAGAAATGGTGACTTCAGGACTGAGCTGAACTTAAGATGGAGTCTGGTTGCAACTTTAATGCTTGGAAGTCTTCTCTGCTTCAATATTATGTGGAAACTTGCATCCCTTTTTTGCAGAGTCCTAATGTTTCATATTGCAAGTGCTTTGCTTCTTTCACGGTTATCAATCTGTTTCTTAGTACTGCTTCAAATTTATATTTGAGTAAAACTATGCTTTCTGTGATAAACTTATTTGAAATGTATGTTTTAGGTTTCTTGATGAGTATTGGGATACGTTCTTATTCCTTTCTCCTTAACGTTTTAAGGCAGCTGAACCAAAGCTTTCACCTAGCTGGAATCCAAAAATCACTTACGAGCCACATCCCCAGTTAACGCGGAGCTTACCAGAAATTACTCCCTCCGACCCTGTGCAGATCAGTAAGCTGATGGGGAGAATGGAGCTGAGCTTGACATTAAAGCAAAATGAAGTACTTCCTGGAGCAAAGGTTAGTCATCCTTTCCTGTTTTTTAGCTAAATTAATAGTCATGTAGGATTTTTTAGTTTTGCTGTGTAAAAAGAGCTGTAAGATTCTTGAGGGGACAGATGTTTTATTATTAAATTTCCTAGCTTTCTATGAAAACCAAACATTCTATGTATTTGAAACCAATACAGTATGTTAAGACATCGTTATACTGTATGGAGAAGGTTATGGGATTCCCAGGAAATAGCACAACATATTAACAGAAGAAATGGATGCACTCTTTTCCTACAAGTACCTTATGGGCAGGGATTTTCATATTTATGAATAAATGAAGAGGTTTTAGCTCTTGAGACAAAACTATGTGGGAGCCCCTTTGAATGCAGCATATGTTCAAGTATGTAAATCACAAAAGACAGTGTATTCATGTCAAGTATGAAAAACTTTTTTTATTCTTTCACTTTTCCTAAGGAAAGGAAAATCTAGGAGGAAACAATATACACACAACTAAATGAGCATTTACTATTCTCCCCCCCCTTCTTTTTTTTTTGGCAAACATTCCCCTGAACTCTGTATAGACAAAAGTTTTTTTTCATATAAATGCATTCCCCAGCGTGTCTATTTTTCATGAGTGATAATGGATGTACATCTGGGCATACAGGACGGTGCTATTGGAAATTACATCTATTCAAGTCCTTAAGATAAATTTAACTTAAACTGCTCTTAAAGGAAGAAAAATAGTTTGCTTTTTTTCATAAATCATATTAAAATTAGGCTTCTATAAACATTCCACTGTTTAAGAAGAGAGATTATATGTATGTATTAATCAGCATACTAAAGAGAAATTCTCAAGAGAATCCTTGCAAATTCTAAGGCCTCCTTCAGAGGGTGTTGATTTCAGGATTTTGTATTTAGCCCATAATACCGACTTTCTACTGTTGCATACGTAAGGAATTATTAAAGAGGCAAAACTGCTAGCAGCATAGGGGTCATCTTCAATATTCCTCTTAGGCACCTGTGTCTTAGTAGGAGCAAATAAACCGTCAGTGCTACATCTGCAATTATCCTGACAAGCTACCAAAATCTCTGAGTTAGAAGCAATATACACTTGAATTTCCAGCTGTTGACATTTAGAAGAAGGTGAGGATATTGCACTGTATCCTTAAGAACACAACATCTGTAGCATGCGTAAAGGAAGCGTAGAACAGATAACAGAAATAGTGAAAGGAAAGATTAGGCATTCAGCTGTCTTGCACAGTGAATCTGTACAGCAGCAGCTAGTTGCTGATTGGTTTTAAAGAAAATTGCTGTAAGTGTTGATGAAAATAACATATTATTCTATTTTTATTTTTAAGTTGGATGTAGATGGACAAATAGATTCCATGCATCTATTTCTGTCACCAAGGCAGGTACATCTTCTATTGGACATGGTAGCAGCTATTGCTGGACCAGGCAAGTATACATTCTCTAACTGTTAAATAAGTATTTAGATGATCTGCAAAGGAAATTTGCAGGCAAACAAGTTTTTTGAAAAGGAAAAGAAAATGCTGTAGTAAACTTACTGTTTATTTAGATCTGCTTGTAACAAAACACTTTGCAAATCCTCTGCTTTGGATATAACCCGCTTACTGGTTTCATTTGCACACTGTTGCACATTTGCATGTTACATAGTTGCAAACAGATACATGTTTGTAATGAAACTCTTGGTAATAAAAAGGTTTGGGAAGTAAACATGGAATAGGACAAGACACAGGGAAAATTATGAAAGAGAAGTTGCTCGTGTATTTTTTTATATTTAGAAGTATTTTTAAAATTAGATTTGTTGAATTTTCATGTTATTTTGGTAAAGAAGTAATAGCAAGTTTTCTCTCTCTCTTTTTAATTCAGAGAGCCTAAGCAGGATGGAATTGTCAAATAAAGACAGGAAAAACCGACCAATGCAACAGGAAGATGAGTATCGGATTCAGATGGAATTGAAACGTTGTTTAAGAAAAGAGTCTTTATCTGCAGGAGCATCTTCTGAGCAAAGCTTCTATGAGACGGAGACTGCCAGAACGCCTTCGAGTCGTGGCGAGTATTAAAGATGCTGCAGCACAGCAAACAGCCTCTTGTTTAGGCTGTACAAATTGGTTGTTCAGCTTTTAATCTTTCTTACTAAGATAGCAAAAGAAGTTTGACATAGAGTAATCCATTATATGACAGGAATTGAACTTGAATAAATTATTCATGAATTAAACATGAATAAAAATGTAAGGCCTAACTTAGGTACCAGACTAGACTAGATTGGGGGTTATATTAAAAATGTTCAGAACATTGCTGTACAACAAGGTAAATACACATGTGGTAAGATCTTTTTAAATGAATAAGAAATAAATACAGAATAATAGTTTATTGCTCTGATTTTTACATTCTTGTTCCCATAATTTCTTTATCGATCTTTCCGTGAAAATGAGTATATTAATATATGGCAACTTGAAGATACTTGAAGATGAAAATGAGGCATTTGATACTTTTTCAGTGGTGTTTTTTTTTTTTTTTTTTAAAATTCATAATCTTAAGTAATTCCAGCATTGAAGTGAAAGAATTTGAAACTACTGAAAGTAATATGCTTAGCTGGTTAATATTATACCTAGCAATTGGATTTCTGAAGTTGCAAATACATTTCTGTTAAAATTGTAGTTAATAAATTGATAGGAAAATAATTCACATTTTGATATCTATGATTTTAAATAGAAGAGGAAGTTTTCTTCTCAATGGCTGAAATGGACATGTCTCACAGCCTCTCCTCCCTTCCGCCACTCGGAGACCCTCCAACTATGGATCTAGACTTGTCTCTGACCAGTACATACACAACTACACCAGCAGGATCTCCTCTGAGCACTACTGTGGTATAGTATTAACTACATTTAAAACCATTTTGGAATGAGATTTTTCTCTGGAACTGTTACATAAATATCCTGTGCAGTACCAGGAACTGTTGCAAAATTCTAGACCAGCTGTTGTCTGGCATCTTTTAATGTGTATTTATAGCCCTAAAAGCATTCTCTACCTGACATAAAGCTGTACAGGTGTTTGTAGCAGATAATTTCTGCTAATTGTAGAGGAAAACTGTCTTTGAAAGTTTCTTATCTGTTTGAGTCCCGAGACAGGAGATGGAAGGCATTTGTTTTCAAATGCCTTGATACTTACACAGCCAATTTTTGAAAAAAAGCTTTTACTTCTATTTATGTTATGCCTGTTATGTTATGCCTGTTATGTTATGCCTGATGTTTTTGTAGTATAGGCGGTAAAATCGGTGTCAATGAAAAGTATGAAATCGTGTGTTACTTTAGTGTTCAAAAAACACAAACTTACTCTATTAATATCACCATCTTTCCCAAATCTATTATGTGCTAGGTATTTTGCTTAAGAACTGTAGAGAGCAATTTTGCTTTCTACAGAAAAAAAGAAAGCCAGTACTTAGTGAGAGAGAAACTTTGTTTTGCTTTAAAAATATGTGTGTAAGCTTGTTTAGAATTGATTTGTAGCCGAAAGTAAAGCATGTCTACATTGTGTAACTTAGTGGTAACTTGCTGTGAAGTGGTCTGTTGCTGATTGTCACACACAGCCACCTCTGTTTTGTTTTTTTTCACGTTATTTTTATTACATCTCATGTTTGTAAACATTTTTTTTGACAAATTTAAGGTCATATATATTTTTATTTTAGCTTCAGCCAACTTGGGGTGATTTTCTTGATCGTAACAAACAAGAGCTACAACCGCCGAGAGGTTCTTCACTTACGGCCAATGTGGTTCACCAGGCTTCCTTAAGAAGGACGTGTAAGTTAATACTGCTTTGCATTGTGATCTCCGATAATTCTGGAAATAAAATGTTGCTCCATGACTTGGTGAAAAGAAATGAAAATCACAAATGAAGATGATGTTATGTATGTGTTTTTACTGAAAAATTACTTGAACTTAATTTTGTATTTCAGCTATTCCATCCAGATCTGTTTCAGTGGATGAATCCAGGCCTGAGCTTCTTTTTAGACTGGCAGTGGGAACTTTCTCAGTATCTGTACTGCACATTGACCCTTTACCCCCACCTGAAAGTTCACTGAATATTAATCCATTGACACCAATGGCTCGGGATTTCTTTACCCGAATAGAAAAGATTGAGCCAGTTAAGTTTTCAACAGAAGATTTTCTGTCCTTCCGAGAAGTATTTGCAGAAGCTTGTTCTCATGATCACCTTAGGTATAACTTTACTTCTTAATAAATCTAATAAAGAAAAAATATCTTTTGAATAAGCTTGAATAGATTAAGTTTACTTGCATTGGAATTGTGTCACTTAATACTTTGATCTGCATAAGACGTTTTTGTTAATTTCAAACTAATTTGAAACTTGCTGTCCAAGGCTGATTCAGGAAAAAAGAAAAGAAAAAAGAAGAGAGCAAGAAAAGAAAGATAAGCTTAGAACTCTACCTAAATCTTTTCTAGGACGGAGAAATCAAATCCAGGCAATTTTGTCCACACAAATTTGCAAACTCAGGACAACAATGTAAAGGATTTCTTTAGAAGTGTCTGTTTTTTATAGGACTATTTCTGTGATAACAAAGTTGTTACAAAGTTTTTTCAAGAAAAAGAGTTTTGGAGGAGCTTAGATTTTTATTTAATGCAAAACAGGATATCAGTATGGTTTTCAAGTAAGTGTGAGCAAGATAAAAAGACAGGGAAAAGTTTTACAGTGCATGCTGTAGCATATTTATGGGGACTTTTTGTTTGTTTGTTTTATGCATACATGTGATTTACATTTGCTGAATCTGGGCTGGATGTCCAGCTGCAGTTGAATTGCACCTGAAGTTAGATGTATAAAGTAGTGTTCCTCTATACTGGCCATTATTGAATATATACATAAGTGTGTTCCTTCATCTTTGTTGCCAGTGCTAGAATCTACTGTAATTAGAAGCGTTTGTTTTGAAGAAAGTTTAGCTTTATACATATTTACATTTCTGCTTTTTTATGACAGATTTATAGGTACTGGCATCAAACTTTCATATGAACAAAGACAAAGGTCTGCCTCTCGAAGTTTCAGTACTGATTTATCCATTGGGGAAATGGAGTTCCTGGAATGCCTTTTCTCTACTG
The DNA here is from genome assembly GCF_003342845.1 of Nothoprocta perdicaria. Taxonomy (NCBI): domain Eukaryota; kingdom Metazoa; phylum Chordata; class Aves; order Tinamiformes; family Tinamidae; genus Nothoprocta; species Nothoprocta perdicaria. Next base: position 3,314,378 of record NW_020455965.1, read on the forward strand.
ATTCTCATTCCCTTCAGCCTCACTATACAGAGGTATGTTAAAAAAAAAAAAAAAAAAAGAGTTTTCTATAAAAGAAATATTGTTAAATCTGTTAAGACTTTTAAATAACTATAAGTTACAGTAACTGTGTGATTTTAAGTTACAAATTAATATTTTGACTGGAGGTTCAGATAGGGAATCAGACTGATATCACGCCGGGCAGAATTGGTATTAAGTAGCCGAACTTAAATAGTAAATACAGCTTACACGGATTTGTATTAAAATACATGTTTTCAAAAAGCAATGTCACAGAGTTAAACGATGGAAAGATTTTTTTAGGCAGTCATTACAGTCCCAACTCCTTTGCTAATGAAAGTCGTCTGGTAAAAGGTCTCACCAACTGGATGGACCTAGTAGTGGCCCCAGGGTTCTATTGCCTAACTTGAACATTCCATTACTTTCTGTTTAACCTAGGTAAAATGTCATAAATATCTTTTCCTGTGACTACTCTTTCCTCCTTGCCCATTAATTCTTTAAAATCTCTTTTATTCCGTAGCTGTTGACATTTCATTCTAAAGAAAAAAATGATTCTCATGCTGTGCCATGCCTCCAGCTTCATTATAAGCACTCAGATAATAGAGGACCTCAGGTAAGGTGGGAGATAAAAATGAGTCCATGTGTAGTATTCTCTATGCAATTTTGTTGATACTAAGGGAAGAGATTCCTTTCTGTAGAACTGAAAGGCCTTAACAATTGTTGCTTAAAATGGATTTAATTATATTGATTTTCATTTTTTTCATTATATTGCCTTTTTTTTCTTTTTTTTTTTCTCTCCTTAGAGTACTCAAGGGAGACTAAGTTCTGTTCCACAAAAAGCAGAGCTACAAATAAAGTTAAGCCCAGTGTTTTGTGAACTGGATATTAGTATTGTAGACAGATTAAACTCCTTGCTTCAACCTCAGAAATTAACCACAGTGGAGATGATGGCATCTCATATGTACGCTTCGTACAACAAGCAATTTAGTCTGGTAAGTTGGATATGAAATATATTAATATGCATACTGAATTTTTACAGGAAGTATTATTGATGACAGAAAAACTAATCTCTAAAACCTACTTTAGATAGAATGTAGTTATCAGTGAGGGCTCTTCATTTAAAAACTTCATGAAACATGAGAAAAAAGTACCAATATAATTATATCCTGAACATTTTGATTCTTTTCAAAAACAGTGAGCAATAAGCTACAGTTAGGGAAGTTTTGAATGACACATTTCAGTGAAAGGAATGGAAGGAAATTCCATTTCTAGGAAACTATGACTTGCTGAGAAGGGAAAATATGCATGGTAACAGCTTCTGGCTTCTCAGCAATAGAATTTCTTTATCCAAGACATGATAGCACCTATGTGCTGCAGGCTATTGCTTGCTGCTCCTACTGTCTAATTTGAGAAAGATCAAATAGCCATTTTTGAAGAATTTCTAGCCTTTCTTTTAGAAGCTTGACATTTAGCTAAGCAATATCATAACAGTACCAATAATAGAAATATAACCTAATAAACAAAAGTAACTGGTTCTAGTATCTGTGTTTTACTGCCTTTTTTTAACATAGTGTGTCATCAAAAGCCTTCCCAATACTATTTTTTATTCTATTTATTTTCTTAATTATTGTTTTTTTATTATTATTTTAGCATAAAGCATTTACTGAAGTTTTCCTGGATGATTCACATACTCCTGCAAACTGTAGAGTTTCCGTTCAAGTCACGGCACCAGCATTAAACCTCTTGGTTCGCTTCCCAATACCTGACTTACGATCAGATCAGGAAAGAGGACCTTGGTTCAAGAAATCGCTTCAGAAGGAAATTCTTCATCTGGAATTTACAGATATGGAATTTAAGACCGAATTTATAGGAGGGTCAACTCCAGAGCAAGTTAAGTTGGAACTCACCTTTAAAGAGCTAACTGGTAAGAATATTCATGTTAAAATCAAAAAGAATATTTGATTTTTTTCAGTAATCACTTAGTTGAGGTAGAAGTTTTTTTAATGTGAATTCACTGAAATTTCTTTCCTCTTGAGGGAATCTTCTTCCAATTACCTTTCATTTTTGAAAACCAATTTACGTATTTTATATATATATATATATTTCATGTTATTGTTATACCAACTTCTTTTGATTTAGGCTAACTTTGAAATTTCTGTCATGGTGTTATGAGATATACTTTATAGGAAGAGATTGTGATTATGCAAATAAGCAACCCTTACAGTCTAGAAATTTGCATTGCAAGTATCTTATAAACAGTGTTTCCAGTTAGCTTGTTGAACTCTATGCTGAGGAATAGGAAACCCAATGTTAGCATCTCTTTCATCTTTTCTTTTCTTTTTTTTCTTTTTTTTTTTTTTTTTCCTATTTTGTTTTTCTGCTCAGGTTCCTTTGAAGAAGATAAAGGAGAAGCACCAATAAAATTTTTTCAAGTGTCTGGTGGCATCGATGGAGATATGACATCGTCAGATAACTTTGACTGGCCTCGGTAAAGTAATGTTCTATTTTTCATCATAGATCACGTGGGGAGTTGAGATGCAGTACTATTATTTTCTAATTTTAATGAAACCTGAAACATAGATGCTTTAAAACTCCTTTTTAAAAATGGATGTGCAGTTATTGAAAAGAGTCTGAGAATTGATGAAACCCTTCCCTATTTGTAATAATGCAAGGCACTTTTTTTTTTTTTTTTTTTTTTTTTGTGAAAGATGGTTATAGATCTGAAACTTTCTGCTTAGCCTGTTTTTGGAGACTAAACTTTTTGGCTTGACACTTCTTTCTTCCTTTGTGCCTAAAAGTGTATTTTTGTTTGCTGCTTTTGTTTTCATGTTGTTATCACTTTGTCTAATAAAATTTGTTAGATGTCGTTGGCTGTCTTTCTGCATGTATATCCTGGCTAGCTAGTAAAGCTAAAGGACATGCAGCTCTCTACTTGTGTAAAAATTCTCTAATGGCTTATTATGAATAATTTCTCCAATATCAGGATTGTATTGAAAATAAACCCTCTAGCTGTGCACTCCATTCTGGAAAGGATAGCAGCAGAGGAGGAAGAAGGAGATGGTAACTTTCAAGAGGAAGAAGAAGGAGGGTCTCATTCTTTGAAGGATGTCTGTGATTTTAGAAGACCGGAGCCTTCTCCTTTTTCTTCTCGTAGGGTCATGTTTGAAAATGAAGAGGTACTATAAAGTTATCTTACTGCTATTGGGCTCTTTGTAGATTGAACCGAGATGTTTTCCCCACCCAATATGCATTGACATATGCAAAATATTTTTTGCTTAAGTTTTCCCCCCCCACCCCCCTCCCTTCTCCTTTCAGATGGTGATGCCAGGAGATGTAATTGAAATGACTGAGTTTCAGGATAAAACAATTAGCAATTCTCATTATGTACTGGAACTCACATTACCAAACATTCACTTAACGTTACCAAGCAAAAACTTTTATGAAAAGCTTTACAATAGGTAAGTGTGATACTCGTCATTATCATGACCTCTGTGTACTTCTAGTAGTTCTTTATTCATTGTTGATAAAAACTGCTGAACAAGTAGTTAGAGGAGGAACTCATTAATGTTGTTTGCTAAGAATATATAGTGTTGTATAAGTTATAAGACACAGTAATATCTCTCATAGCAGCTTGGGTCAGATCTGTGCCTTAGCAGCCAAAGGCACTTAGGCAGATTTCATGAGCAGAGGAGAAAGTTAAGTAGTCCATTGCTTTCAAAGAAAGATCTTAGTCAGACTTTTGTATAAAGTGTTTAGTTTGCTCTTAAAGAGATACAGATCTTTTTTCCCCTTTCTAACCTACTGAGGTAATATGCACCTAGGTATAGAGGATTTTTTATGGCAGTGACAAATGCTAGCTTTGATATGTGCATATCATTATATAAGGATATAAAAAAATCATTTTGTGCTTTTACATACTAATGTTATTCTTTTTCATGCTCTTGAACCTTTGCTCTTGTTTACCTTGATATGAAATCTGTGAAATAAATACTGCTCAATTGACCATTATTAAATGGGAATATAGGATTACATTTTATGTAATAATAATTTCTTTCTTTCTAGGATCAGCAATGATTTATTGTTGTGGGAACCCACAGCTCCTTCTCCTGTAGAAACATTTGAAAACCTTTCTTATGGTGTTGGACTATCTGTGGCCAGCCAGCTCATCAATACGTTTAGTAAAGACAGCTTTAGTCAGTTTAAATCTGCAGTTAATTATGGTAATACATTGAATAAATCATCTATAATTACAGTGGTACAAAGCATAATTTACTGAAATAATTAAACTGATAGTGGAAATAATTCGTGATTTATAAGGATTTACATATCCCAAGGCTGTTGTATTAATTAAAATATAAATGTGAAATTGAATCATATTACAAGTGGTTTTAAAAAAAAAGTTATTGGCATAATATGTGTACCGGTAAAAAAGTTGTTTGCTGTGTCCTCTCATAGATGATGAGAGCGGATCTGAGGAGGAAACGCTACAGTATTATTCCGCAGTCGATGCAAACTATCGTTCACGCAGAAGGAAAAAGCTTGACTCTCAGAATAAGAACTCACAAAGCCTCCTCTCTGTTGTGTTAAATGTTAGTCATGGGTTGGTTTCAATATTCACAGATATAAAGGTGAGATACTGGATTTGAAAATAATACGCAAAATTGAGCACAGTGTATCAAAGTTACCCTGTTTTGGTTGTGGGACCCATTCATGATGTATGTACAATTTTTTGGAAAGAGCAAGTGTTTACAACAACATTAAAGTGATTCATAATCTTGATAATACTGTACTATAACTAGACTATAATGTTACGTAATATTTGAGCAATTCTGCTAACTTGAGATTTAATATGAAAATAAACATGAACAGGGAAATATGTGTAACTGTCATGTTATTTTAGAGTATCTTTAATTGTGCAAACCCAGCAATCATTTTGTCTCCTATTCTTCCCTCAGAAAGATGATGGAAATATACTGGAAGGAAAATATGGTGAATTCTGGTTAGAATTCAACAGTGGTTCGCTTTTCAGTGTAACTAAATATGAAGGCTTTGAAGATAAGCACTACATTTGTCTCCATTCTAGCAGCCTCAATTTATATCACCAAGGTAGGGACAGGATTATGGTGGTTTTCAGGATGAATTTGACATGAAATGAAATTACACTTCTGTAGAAGAAATGCTGTCTTTTTGTTCTGATAGTGCACCGTTCAGCACAATAGAACTTCTATTCATAGCTAATGCCCCTATATCCTACAGTAGTACAACTTAATGATAGCTGTGTTTTCTTAGTTAATTCTTAAAATTGCCAGAGTCTTTAACTCTGGCAACTGCTGGTCATTAAAGATTTTGTGGTCCTCTGACAATTTAGCTGTTATTTATTTTATGTTAATATTCACATATTTTTTGTCTCAGTGGTTACTTGATTTAAAATAATACAGCACAGTCTGCAGGAGTAGAAACCTGGCTGCTAATAGTAGTTGGCAGGTGAAGATTCAGAGTTGTCTACGTAGTCTGTATGGCTGAAAATGCTCTCAAAGTTGAATTTTGTAGTCAATTAACGAATCGTAGTCAGTGGACTTTCAATGTGGACTTAATTATTGTGTTTAGAGATTAATCTTGCACCATCACACAACTTTTACTAGAAAACTGTGGGGAGGGTTATTCTTTTTTTGTTTGTTTTTTTTTTATTTTTTTTTTAAATTAGCTTTCAACATTTTATGTGCAGCTGTGCTTCTCAGTATTGGTTTACCTGTGATCTCCTCTTCCCAGTTTATAGCTGTAAATGTGTGTGACTCTTGGGAATTGGTGGTGATGAAAATCACTTTAGAGGTGTCAATAATGGAAAGGATTTTCTTAGAATTTCTTAAATCCCTATCGGCTCTTTCAGGCACCGGTTAATGCATGGTGAAATCTCTCTGCAGGTTTGGTGGATGGGACTGTCCCTTCGTCTGAGGTCCAGCTGCCCAGCACTATACGGCCCCACTGGTTAGAACCAACCATCTGCTTCTGTGAAGAGGATGGTCTTAGTAGGACTACATCGGATGGTGTGGGAGGAGACTCTCTGAATATGCTGACTGTTGCAGTCAAAATACAGTCAGATAAATTAGAGAACAATACAAAGGTTTGTGTTTTCAGCCCTTTGCTTTTGTAGTTCATTTGGCTGTCTCAGTTTTTCTGGAAACACTAAGTGTGGAGTTACAAGGACTGTGTGTGGAGGTAAAGAAATCATGAATTCCAAGTCACTGTCTGTCTTAACCTGTAATATTCTATTAAATTCAGATTTTGGATGGATTGTAATACTAAAGTGTCAGCATAACTTACTTTTTTTAATGCTTCATTTTATTTTTTTAATGAATGTCCTTTTTGGTCACCAGGTCTTTTCCTTCTCACTCAAACTTGTTTTTATTCAGTTGAGTTTTAATCTGGTGCCAAACTAAGCAGGAATAGGGATGAAAATAAAGGGTTAAAAAACTTTTGTTTGGCTCACCAGCGATGTCATAGATGTGCAGTTTGTTTCCTTACTTGGAGCTGCACTCTGGCCATGAGTGGTTCTTTTGGTTTTGACAGTAGCATCCATTAGCATGACTAAAGGGTGAGCTGTTAACTGGCTTAGTGATGACAAATGGGTTAGTGGAGTTATTTAGAGAAGGAATCTGCAGACTAGTACAGCAAATTAGTGGCTTAATGGACTCGAGTTTGAAGAGCATAATAAAGGACTATGAGGTTTGTACTCCTGGAGAATCCCTGCATGAATGAACAGGCCATCTTCCCAGCACCACCACCACATAAATGGTCATCATTTCTAAATTCTACTGTTACAACAAGTAATAGACTGTATTAGCTAGGCGTTTTTGCTTAGGAAAGGATGTTTTGCCAGTTTCCAAATCTGGTCCAAGCCTTTCTTTGTTTCTTTTCCAGAATCTTCCGACTCTCTGGAAATAAGGCTGTTTCGTTTTCTACATCACAAATAATTATATGTATTTAATGTAAATTAATTCATGCAACTTTCTTGTGCAGGAATTTCTAGTTGCTGTTGGACTGAGAGAAGCTACCCTTCAGCACAGGGTACTGCCTTCAGGTTTAAGCTGGCACGAACAGGTCAGATTCCTACTACATTTTTTTCAACTGCATCTTTAATTTCACTGTCACTGCTTTAATATTCACTTTAAATATCAAGCTAACCTTAGTGTTAGCCTAGATATTGGTGTTAGCCTTTGACTCGTTATCCTACTCTGTTCTTGTAAGTATTTCCACTCCCCGCCCCCCTCTCCTCTCTTGGGTAGCACTGCTAGGCTACTGACTTGCTCTCGATTTTTAATATGTGTATTCATTTGTTGCAGTTCATCTCATCAACCTATATGTTTGCCAGGGCACCTTGAGGAAGTTTAGAAATTGGAGTTCACATAGTTTCCATAGTCTAATGCTTATTATTTTCTTGCCCTTCTCTTTAACGAATTGCTTAGATGACCCATTTTCTTAAAACAACCATTTGCAGCTTTGATGGGATTTGTCTATTCCAGCATTTCTCCCATTTGCTAAATTTGTTCGTCAAGTTCTGATTTTGCCCCCTGAGTTTCCCATTCTACATGAATACATTCATGAATCATGAATACGTTCATTATTGTATTAGCATTAATGGAAAATAAGATTTTGGGGGAATGAGTAAGCAGCTGATTACATAAAAGTTTGTAATGTAAGTCTCTGCCTTAAAAGGGTTGTATTGATACGTGTGGATGCAGAGGTAGAGCCCAGTGGGCAAGACTGGGGAACCTAGACCTGGAGGCTGTGGGTGGAGGTGTGTGAGTTAGGACATACCAGTAGCAGAGTAGCAATGTGGTTGTGTGTATTTGCATGTAACACCACGCTGAATTATAGACTGTAAGCCCTGTAATTCAGGCTGTCCTTCTACAATATATATGGTGTGCATATTTTACATGTGTTTTTGTAGTGTGTCTGTGTGGAGCTGTACTGTAGGAACCTAGTGTTTCAGGCTCAGATGTGTCACTCCCTTCTCATGCTGCTTTTATGTCTTCTCATAGCCTACTTTACATATTGTATTGCTATTTCAGGTGATTTGTCTCTCACACTGTTGGGAACCTTGCCTGAAATGTGTTTGGGTATTTTTTGGGGGGGAGATTGGAGAGGAGGAGAAATAGTTAAAAGTTAGATAGATAGAGGAGGGGGATTGAAGAGACTGACAGAGTTGGTGTGTACTATACTTGGAAAAATGTTTAAAGACAAACTTTCATCTTTCGTACTGTAACCGAGTGGAGAGTTTAATGATTCTCAAGGTAAATCCTTATTCACCTTTATATTTTCTTTATACAAAATAAGCAGCTGATAGACAAAGAAAATATTCCCAATGCCACCATAACAACAGCAAAAAACAGTGAATGAAAGTTTGTTTGTAAAATGCTATAGAAATAGAATGAGAGGAACCAGCCGCTTAAGGTTCTGTGGCTAGGTCCTTTCCATATTTTTCTAATATGCTGTTTGTCTCTTGTAGTTTTTTTGTCCTATTTACATTCAGTGTTTTTCTGTATTTAGATAGTTGGGAACACCTTTAAATATGTACCAATTAAACATTTTGATGCTAAGGAATTTCTTTTTTTTTATAATTGCTTCTTAAATTAACACACATTGAAGGATTACAATAAAACGTTTGTGTCTTTTAGATTTTATATTTTCTGAATATTTCTGATGAGCCTGTTTTGGGATATAATCCTCCAGCCACAGTTACAACTTTTCATGTCCATCTGTGGAGTTGTGCTCTTGATTACAGGTAAATAAAATCTGAGCATATATCACCACGCATGCATTGATAGTGCAACCATGTATTGATTCTTTAGGAGTGCTTTTAGGAATGCTCCAGCATATTGTAAATAATACTTACTTAGGCTTTTTGGAAAAACACTTTTGCTTACGGTTTAAAATTTTTAAAGTCAGATAAGCACTGTCAAAAGGTTGGGGAATTCTAGGTAGGAATGTTCTAAGTTTTTTTTGTGGTTCTGAAATATGCACAAAATACTCATATACATTTTTTTGTTTTGTTTTGTTTTTTCCTCCTCCAATCCTACTTGTTGTTAGGCCCTTGTATTTGCCAGTCAGGTCTCTACTTACAGTTGAAACTTTCAGCATATCCAGCAACGTTGCAGTAGATAAATCCTCTTCTACTCTCAGGTACAATTTTGAGTGTTTGTGAAACATGGATGCGCCTGTAAAACTTGTAATGCCTGTCTGCTTTTTTAATTTAGAAAGAAAACATATAATCAAATTTGTTAGACTCTTTGAAATGTACTTTGTTTATGTGTAATCCTTCTATTTTATTAGGCTAAATTATGTTATTATTATTGCTACTAAAAGAAAACCAAATAATAATAGCTAGAAACTCTGAAGCCTTTAACACTGTAAGATGTGCTGTGTTAGAGGATATCTATATTATATTGAGGTAGTATTTTAAATAAGGAAATATTTAATATTTTGTTAAAACTTCAGTTAAATATTCATACTGTTATACCAATTTGAATCATTCACCAAATTGTTTCTGTTCCTAAGAATGTGCAAATGGTCATGTGTACAGGAAATAAATGTCTCTTTATTTAAAGAAAAAAGTTTTTAGTCTGATGATTCTTTATATCAAAAACATTATTGATTTCTCAAGTAAGGATCAGATAGTTATATTAAAATACAAAAAAATACAAATAAAAATTATTTCTTGTAGTTAAGATGGTTAGATCCATACTCTACAATTATCCTATGGATTTAGGAATTATGGAAGGTCAAAAGTTTATTTAAACATGGAGCAAATATGTATTCTTATATTTCCAACAGGTTTAAAATATATTGAATATATATTTACCTAAACACACACACGTATTCTTTTCCCCTAAATTTATTGAATATTGTCATTGTCTATTTTGCCTAGTAAGTTCTGCAGTGTTTCCTTTTTTGTCGTTTTTTTTTTAATTTTTTTTTGTATTCCTCCTTTAGGATAATTTTAGATGAAGCTGCTCTGCATCTATCTGACAAGTGCAATACTGTTATGGTGAACCTTCAAAGAGGTAAGGATCTTTCAGATATAACTATGATCCAGTGTTGAATTTCTCATAGAACCGAAAGAAACAAAATTGTCTGAATATTCAGTGTGTCTGAGTGTGTGTGTGTGTGTGTGTGCGCGCTTGCTTGTGTGTGTGTAAAGCTTATTAAAGAAAATAATGTGACAAGTTGAACCTCTAAGTTTTGTAGTTTTGTAGTTTTGATTTGTAGATGTAGTAACGTGTCACAGAACACATTCCTTCAGGTTGTCACTACAGCATCATGTTGAGTAATTAGGAAAAGAACAGTTCCTTTCTGAAAATGTTGGGTTGAGACACAGAAATCTCCATAGAAAAGACATCTCTTAAAATGAATTCTAGATAGTTTAACTTGGAGAATGTTGTATGGCATAGAAAAGGAATACCTTTTTCAGAAAGATATCAACTGTTTTGCAGTCATTCATATAGTAAGAACTTCAGGACTAAGGAACATGAACCCATGTTTAACAGTTATATTGTAGGAAAAAAATCAACCCTGTTGTGACAAATATGTATGTTTTGCTTGGATAAGGGATCCCTAGTGAAGGAGAGTGTGAAGATGTGCCTACGTTGTTTAAATATGACAGAGGGGAAATAACATTGCTCATGGCACTGAGTAGTTTGTACAGTGTGAAAGTGCCTAAGTAGCCTTTCAATTGAAGCCTTCCTAGGATGCTTAGTCATTTAATTTGTCTGTTAACACTTGCTGTGTTTCTCTAACTCATATGGATAAGATGAAGATAAATGCACTAAAGATTGCACTGTATCCCGCTGGCCTTGAGAGGGATCATGAGTATTTCTGGTTTTATTTTGAGTGGCAGAACCTAGAACTTGAGTAGTTCTGATATAGAAAAAAAATCAGAAATATGGGAAGTGTTGACTCAAAGGTCACCTTTTTTTTTTTTCCTCATTTTATTTCTAATGGTTTAATGACCCAGAAAGTACAGGAAGTATTGTTTTTGTTTTTAAGTACTTAATCTTTCTTTTTTTAATTACTCATTGACCTTCAGATTATGTTCGTGTTATGGATATGGGACTGCTGGAATTAACCATTACAACTGTAAAATCTGGTTTTGATGGAGAAAGAGTAAGTATCTGTAATCACAATTAAAATAAAATATAAAATATTCATGACAATTTTTATTTGAAAATGCTTTATTATATTTAGTGGGGAGGAGAGTTCAATTAATCTATTCTCTTTTTTTTAAAGTCTCTTCTGACTAGTTTAATTTAAAAATATCTGGATATAAATTGCTATTTATATCAAACCTTGTTATTTTAAACATACTCCTGTTTTGGTATTGCTGCTGTCTAGACTAAACCCCGTTTTGAGCTGCACTGTTCCAGTGATGTTATCCATATTCGAACCTGCTCTGATTCATGTGCTGCACTAATGAATCTTATACAATATATTGCAAGTTATGGTGATTTACATCCGCCTGCAAAGACAGAGATGAAATCTGGAGTCAGCAAGCAAAAAATGAAGGTATCAAATGGCAAAATGCCATCAACTTAATTGCACATTTCTTAGTAATATGTTTTAGTTTTGATGACCAGATTCTATTTCCGAGTAATATGAGAGTTTTTGGAAATAAATGAACTGATTGTGTTTAGTTTAAAAATATAATGGAGAGTAAGTTACTACCTTTTTCCTCTGCCTTGTTACGTATTGATTTTTGTGCTCTTTACCTATTGTACTTCATTCTTACATAAATGCTGTCTGAATTGGCTCTTAATTAGAATTTTGATGATCGAAGTAAACTCAACCATAATGTTTTAAGCTGATTTTTGGATCACATAGAACATAGTTTCAGGTGAATTTATTATTTATAAGCATAAATAACATAATTATAAAATATTTAGGGGTGTTACCCTTTGCTCTTTAATGGTTGTGACCCAAGCTCATGTTCAACATAAGGCAGTCTTTAAGATGTGACTATGTATAATTCTCTTTATATAGACAGATACCTTTAGCCAGCCGTCTTCCCAAGGACCAGTCCTTGCTGAATCAGAGCAACAGATTTTACGGGATTTGATGAGTGATGCTATGGAGGAAGCTGAGCCACATCAGGCTACTTCTCCCATGAAGCCAGAGTCTAATGGTAAGGCTCCTCTGAAGACATAAGTGTTTTAAAAAGGGGCACTTTTAATTTAGTTAAATACTAAATATGAGTATCTGATAATAATGTCGGTATTATAGGTGGGGAAGAAAGCACTAGATAATTAGTAATTTAAAGTTCTGGTCTTGTATATATTTTTATAAAAACAAAGCGCTGAGAACAATAAGAAAGGATTTTGACTTTATTTTCTGTCAGTAACCAAAATTTTATAAGACTGAGTCACCATTAAGGTGGAAATTGATAGAGCATATTTGCAGTGTGGAAGAGTTGAAGACCTCTATTCTGCATATGAAGGCAATCCAGAAGGATGAAACAGTTTAACTAAGTAACGGAAAGAATTTAGAGCTATGAAGCAATCTTTTAATTAGCAGAAAGAAGGAAGTAATTGATTTCATCACAGGTTTGTAGCTTCTGCATCATGTTTAAAGATAAATCCAAAGTAAAGTTAGAATCAAATTTTGTATTGCAAATAGTGATAATCTCTATTTTTGATGCATTGTCTCTTTCTAATGATGGAAGATGTATTGAATGTTATAGGTATTGTGGTCTTACTGCATGAATAAGAAGCTTGGAAAAGCTGTTTTATACCTGTGGGATATTTTTTGTTAGTTCATCTCTCTCTGTTGTAATTGCCTTAAATTGTACAATGGATACAGTTTTGAAAACTGGACTTCATAGCAGTTGATTCAGCATGTAATGTTTTCTTTATGATGTAATTAATTTTAGGTAAAATTTTCATTAAGGAATTATTTTATTTTGTTCTTATTTTCATATTTTGTAAACAATTTTTTTCACTTTGTTTTTTTCCTCCCCTGCAGGCCTTTTGGACGACAGCTCCCGAACTCGAGAGCCGTCTTGTTCAGATCTCTTCCTCTTTCCAGATGAAAGTGGAAATGTTTCCCAAGAGTCAAGTCCCACATACTCTTCCTTCACTCATCACCTCTTAAGTGAGGCAGCGGGAGATGTTCCCGCTGAAAGTGATGATTTCTGCATTCTTTTTGCACCCAAAGTTTCTGTTACTGTAAGAGTCTTTTATTACAATACCCATATAAAGACTAAATTAGAGAAAAGCTTGTGCAAGACGTGCACAGCATGGATGCCATCATTATTGATTGCTCAGTGATATTCTTAGTAATGGACAAAATAAAAGAAAAATAATCATTCTATTTGGAAAGTGTTTCAGGTATTGTTACTGTCAAACATGAATACAGATATTTTAGAATATATACATTTTTTCTATCTGAATTAATGTAATTCTCTATTATGACTTATTTTGGAGTGCACTTGCATTTTTTTCTACATTTTATTCATAGTTTAATATTCTCATTTTGGACTATAATAATGGCACAATTATAAAAGTTTGCAAGCAGAAATGGTGTTTATCAGAGTGATAGCTTTGTACATATTTTAGTCTTTCATTCCTTTCATATAGTCTAAGCTTTCATTTCTTTTATAGGCCTGAGCTCAGACAAAGCTCAGAGAAGAGCTTATGCGTCATTTTACATCACCATATCTCCACTGCATGAAAGCATTTAGAGAACTAGAGGCAAATTCTTTGAAAGTAGCAAATATTTGTGTTCTTATTAGTATCTCTTCTTAATAGAGACATGTAGGGCTGGATGCCAAATGAGAAGCCAGTATTTGCCTGGTTGCCTTCAAACTTTTCTACTTTTAAAATGCTAATATGGTAGCTCTGGCTCTACTTGATTATTTTTCAATTCTTTTGCGGTTCAGATGATGTTTTTTTCAACTTCTTTTCAGTTTCTAGTTCAGTGTGCACTTATATGTGCACTTATGTGCACTTATACGCGATTCTTATAAGCTTACATTATAAGAATCATTCCTTAACTGAGAACAGGTATTGTGTCTGTGTTCATAAGACATACATGACTATGTTCATAAGACATAAGACAAATTTCAGACAGTACAGTATAGTTTTATTTTCATATTGAATTACACATCGAATAAAGATGTTAACCTTTCAATACCGCTAGGCAAAGGACGAGGAGCCAATAGTAAAAGTGCTGGTGGATGATCCAATTATCATCAAGGATAATCATTTCAGCCAACCTGTTAAAAAAGAAGATACAAGCAAAGCTCCCCTTCACTTTCCTGTTCCTTTGGTACGCTATGTTGTGAAGGAAATCTCTCTTATTTGGCATCTTTATGGTGGAAAAGATTTTGGAACTGCACCACCAACGTCTCCAGCTAAAAGTTTCATGTGAGTGTTTTAGATCAGAACATGTAAGATACCCAGTTTTCCCTTGGATTTAAGGTTGATTGGTGACATTAAGCTTGTTATCCTTTCAGCAGTAATTTGGGAGTTCGGGGGATGTTTGCTATTTTTTTATCTTTTAACCAACATAATGCCAAGCAAAATCCAGTGAAACATGCATGCTTTATCATTAGAATTAAAAATGAGCTGACTTAAACTAGTAAAATGTATCTTTCTGTCTGTCTGTTTTTTCCCAACACAGTAGTCCCCACAGTTCTCCTTCTCATACTCCAACAAGGCATGGACGGAGCACAGTGTGTGGAGGAAAAGGAAGAAACCCAGACTTCCTAATGGAAATTCAGTTAAGCAAGGTGAATTATAGAAAAGCCTTCAGCCTTGACTCTTTATTTGTGAATAGTTTTTGTATATCAGTTTGATGTCAGCTTTCCTTTAGAATTGAGGAGGCTTTTTTTCATTAGTATGTGCATCTAAGCAGTCAAGGTGAGATGGTGAATTTAGATTTCTTTTTTGATTTGACTGTATTTTACACCTGCTCTTCCTTTTTTTGTAACTTTAGTTCTACTTGTAATTGATACATCTATTATGAAATAAAATGGTGTAGGAAAATAACTGGCCTGTATATTTGTTGAGACATCCAGCTGATAGTTGCATATTAAGTAATATCCAGTAGTTTCACAATATCATCACTTTTAGGTTTTTTGATAATATTTAGTTTCCCTTGGGCATGATTATGCAGCTGTTGTTTTTCTAATCCTGTGCTTAGATTTGGCAACCAATCTTCATATTTAAAGGATTAATAACAGAAACTTTTTAAAATAAAAATTTCTCCATCACTTCCTTTCATTAAACATGAAAGAAATTAATTAAAAATAAATGCCTTTTATATTCTATGTGTGCTTTTAGAGCTTAAAATTTAGCCCATCAACAGTTAGAATTTGCCAGAAAAAAAGATGTTACTTTAGCATTTTATAGACAGAAATGATAATATGATAAAAAGGATAGAAGAATTTAAATGTTCCATGTGAAAAATCCATAGTAATGCAGTATTTCTTGAGATCTTGATATCTGTCCAGAGGAGGTCACTGTTCGGTTTGCTGTGTGTGCTCTATTCGCCCTGCGCTGCTGCCGAGAATGCCATGGAACTTAGTAAGAGAGGGAGTGATCTGTAGGTAACCACAGGTCTCTGACTGAAAATGAGATTTGCGTCAGGAGATGAGGGAAACAGGAGAATTTAGAATAAAAATATTAGAATTCCTATGAGCTAATGTAATAATAATAAAAGGAAACCAAAATTGCAAATAGCAGCATGAGTAGACTATTTGGTAGAGAACAGAAATGTTACTTTCCTAAGAGTATTAGGGCAGGATTCAAGAATTTCTGGATTCCGTGGTCCAAGCTTCAACATGATGCAAGGAAGAAGAGTAGCAACTGAATTGAGAGGAATAAGCAGAGTAATGAACGAATGAAAAGTATAACCCGTTCTTTTTTTCACACTGACTCGTTCTAGCTTGAGTTTTGATCAGTATGAGTATGCCCACAAAATGGGATTGGCATGCAAAATTCTGATTGGTTTTATTATTATTCCAGTAAACTTAAGTCTATATACACACACACACACACACACACACACACACACACACATATATATATGTATATATTTTAGTAGTTGTGTCTTATTAAAGCTGATTTATCACTAAAGCCGATCACACTGTTTTTCTTCTCTTTAACGAAGGTGAAATTCCAGCATGAGGTCTACCCCTCAAGTGGGCCAGCAAGTGAATCCAGTCTATTGGAGCAGCCAGTGTCACGGCAGGTTTTTATTGTTCAAGACCTGGAGATCAGAGATCGCTTGGCTACATCACAAATGAATAAATTTCTCTATCTCTACTGTAGTAAGGAGATGCCCAGAAAAGCACATTCAAACATGGTACAGTTATGAAATATGCTCATTTACTAATATCTATTGTGGTTGAACATTATAACTGAGAGTTGCATACATTTCTTGATCTCGCAGATGAAGGAACATGAGGTTGTGGAATACTGAATGTGATATTACTCATTGCTAGCTAATTTATGGACTTCCAGTAGATAGTAAAATTAAAAGGCCGTTTGAATATTAGTATGTCAAGTATTAATATTTTTGATAGGGCTCTTTTTTTTTTCTTTTTTTTTTTTTTTAATGTAAGTATATGTACAGGAATGGTGACCCTTCGTGTGCAGGGAGGTTGGACTAGATGACCTCTGGAGGTCCCTTCCAACCTTAAGCATTCTATGAGTCTGTGAATGCTTTACTTATATTCTGGTCTTGCTTTGGAACACATCGGTTTGTACATGTATGCTTAAACTTTTCAATAGAAATGTAATCCTAAAGTACATAAATGTTATATTTGCTCTATCAGTAATTTTGCTTTTTAGAATTTTCTTATTTCTATGAACTTCTTATAACTTCCATAAGAATTACTTCAGTTCAACACTCGCTTTGCCATTGGCATTTGGCATTCTATTAGCAGGACGTGGTGGGTTGCAGTAAATATTTGTCCTAGGTAGTGGTCTGAGAATAATAATGGTGAATGTTGTTATTTTTTGTTTGTCTCGCCCATGTTCTTCAGTTAACAATAAAAGTCCTGCATGTCCGGCCAGAGTCTGGCAGATCCCCACAGGAATGTTGTTTACGGGTTTCTCTGATGCCGCTTCGCCTCAACATTGACCAGGTCAGTTATGCCAATACAGAACAAAATCGGAACAAAATGGATTTTTTTTTTTTTTAGTAGGGAAGGAGGTGCTTTTTAATGTTGATTTATGATCAGCCACACACATCTCTGGATCTCTGTTTGCTTGTGCGTCTTTATGTCAGTGTTAGAACTTGGCTTGTGCTCCAGCCATTACAGTGAAAGAAAAAATGTGTTGTTTTAGTGTACAAAAATAGCATGTACAAAGTGCTTCCTAAAGAAATAGAGTAAAACAATTTGTCCGTGTATTTATATTTGAAGTGTAATTATTATTATTTGAAGAGACATTTCTTCTTTCTTTCATTTTCTGCCAAGAGATGCATTTTTCAAAAGCACAATTAGGAATGCTAAGCCTATCACCCATTTCCTACAATGGATATTAGATACCAACTTTTCACTGTGCTATGTGTTTCTCTGTATGATTTGTAATAATTTTGTACAGAATAGTAGCATGGAAATACTGCCACCTTGTGACAAAATATGTTCCTTCTTTATAACTTTTCTTTCTGCTTTGAATTTTAAACCGTAAAAAGAAGTAGTCTTTGTCACTTTTGCAAAATTAACCACTCTTTTCTTCTAAGTGCAGGGCTGCATACACTTATGCTAGAAATTCTTGTTATTACTTCTTAAGCTGTCTGCTTATCAGATAGAACCTAAAAAGGAAAAAGCAGCGCAGACGTTATTAGTCATAGAATGAAAAAGGCAACAGTGTGATGCATCTGTCAAAAAAGAAAATGGGATTTGGCAGACAACACATTAAGTACTGGCAGAGAAGTGTTAATAACTTAGTGAAACATGGGAGAGATCTGGTCTGGAATAATTTGTCTACATTGGCAGTATCAGTACAAATGAATATAAACTCACTTAGAATACCTTTTCGTTCGAACTTAAGAGTGAGTTTATAGCCATTAAAAGTGGGCCGAGTAAGAGCAGAGATGATGGAAAACAAGCTGAAGTTTCAAAACAACTCAGTAGCTTATGAATCAGATCCTGTTTAGTAGGGAACAATGACCAAGAGATTCTTTCTAGGTTCTCTCATTGATTCCTAAATGACCTTTGCATTTATTAGAGGATAAAAAAAGGGTCAAAATAAAGAAATGCTTTTAGACTCATATCTATATAGAAATATAAGATCTGGAATTGTGGTAGTATTTTTGGAGAGTTGATGATGTTTCTTTTTTAAGCTGATCATCTTTTATTTTTGTCATTAGGATGCCTTGTTTTTTCTGAAGGATTTTTTCACTAGCCTCTCTACAGAAGTTGAACTGTTAGTGACTCCAGATCCTGAAGGTATGATGGGATAATAGGAAAGAGCTTCTTTCTTTTTTGTATGTATGCATGTGTGTAAGTGCACATCTGAATCTCATGTGTGTTTATAAAAGCAGCTAGGCATTAAATTTCACAATTAATGATCTACTTGTTAGAGCACAGAAATTTTGAAAATATTTTATGATTTTGTATCTTATTGATACTGTTGGGATCTTAAACACATGGAATTCAGGTGCACAATGTGGCAAGTTCCTTTTCACTAAAATTGGAGTTTATTTCATGAGAAATTTAGAAAAACTTGCAAAATGTGGGCATATATACTGCTAGGAGCTATAGTTAGATAGAACAAAAGCATTATTTGCAGCCTTTTTGTATAGCGGGATATGTTTAATTGCTGTAGGTGTAATGCCTAGGGAAGGAATATAGCTCAAGTTTATAAATGGGCAGCACAATGTATGTAATTTCTTAAAACAGTACGTTCAGCTGCACTGAGTTTGATTTTTGAGCAAAGTATTTATATTGAAAAGTGTACCCCTCTACTAATTGTATCTGTGAATTTGTTAGGAGCTGTGCTTTACCTGCTTCTGTTGAGACAGCCTCCTGAAATGAATAGGCTATGAAGTACTTTGCAATGCTCTCATTAAAATAAATGGATTGTTTATCCTGATGCATAATTAGAACTGGCAAAATTTTTCTTGAACTTCAGAACATTTCATGCAGGCTTTTAAGTAAAAAGCAGTGGCTGTTACCGTAAAGCTCAAATTAAGCTGCTTGTAATAACATCTAATGTTAATTAAAATATTGGCATACTGAAAGAATGTTATCCCAGTAGTAATTCTTATTAGTTAGCATTAAAATTTCATAATACTAAGGTAGTTTTTATTATCATTGTGGAAGATATCAGGCTGTTTATTGTTTATAACTTTTTTTTCCCCCTTTTAGTTAAGAAGTCTGCTGCTACTGAAGTTACCTGTAGTTTGCCCAGACATGTCAGCAGCCTTAAGGAGCCAAGTCCAGTCATTTCTTTCTCGTCACAAAAGCAAACAAATGAAAATGGTAGCATTGATTCGGTGGATGTTGATAATGTAGATAATCACTATTTTTTACAAGAAATGGCATCATATAGTGATCAGCCAGTATTTTTCAGGTAAAGTTTGGTTTTAAAGATTTCCAGAGAAGCACAGCTCTTCTGCTGAATGCTTTAAGAAAGTGTCATGATAAACCCACTCAGAACTTACAGACAAGATGTATCTTTTATTTACTGATTATGGAAAGCAAATATACCTTCCAGTAACATGAACAAGTAACTAATGAATATATTAACTTTTGTGCATTATTGAGCAAAAAGATAAAATGAAATCAAGGCTCTCTTATCTACAGAGTAAGTATGATGTTTTACAAATAAATAAAAAGAGCAGTACTTGTACCATGGACCTGAAGGTCTAAATTAGTTGTAATTTATAACCAGTAATGAATGAAAATATATCAACAAAAATGATATCATGCAAAAGTTATGAGATTAAAATATGTTTTGAATATAGTTCTAACCAAAAAGTTGTTATAGAGATTGCATCTTGTAATACAGAAGTTTTTTTCCTCATCTCTTCAGATGATAGATACTGTAACAACAGACACTTTTGTAAGCACTGCAAAACCAACTAGTGAAAGAATGATACTGATTTTATTTTATCATATGTATCAGTAGCAGAATTTTTTAATAAGTTGCAGTTGCAGGGCTAAATTTTCAATCTTTGTCTTTAATTAAAAAAAATGAATTTCATTTAAAAAAAATGTGTTAATCTACAAAAATAGTGCTACTTTTGCAGGACAGCTACACTACAATGTGCCACATGCTCTAGGTGTGCCTGCTTGAGCAGGAAGGTTGGACTAGATGATCTGTAGAGGTCCCTTCCAACCTTAAATATTCTGAAATATTCTGAAATACAAATGCTGCCCCTTATTTGAAATTAGGGAAAAAATTTGTGTTGTTGAACACTTACTGTAATGTAATTAAGCACTAGCATTATCTAGAGGAACTGTGATTTCAGAAAAGGATATGGGAGGATAGGAAACCCTTAATTTATTTTTGAAAAGATCAGTTTATTTCCTGCTTATGTTCCTCACAATAAATTTCTTTTGTATATTCCAGAGAATTTCGGTTTACATCAGAAGTTCCAATTCGGCTTGATTACCATGGCAAACATGTATCCATGGATCAGGTTTGTTTATAATGCTGTTGCTGTAGAGGGAAAAAATATATTTCTTTTTCCCCTTGTTTGGAGTATATTTTATGTTCCCTGCTCGTTATTGATGTACCCATTGGAAATGCAGAGCTTTCCTTTCTTAAACTTCCAGTAAAGTTTAGTCTTGGTTCACTCTGTTTGAAACCTGAAACAGATCTTCCAGGTGTAATTAATCTGTACTGAAAATGAGGCTTGAAAGTCATGTTTATCAACTCAGTGACTAGCAGGCAGTCTAATCACACAGCTGTAATGTCTTAGAGGATGATACCACTGCCTAATGCTTGAATTGTGTGTTTCATTTTCTTCTCATTTTCTTGTTTTTGTTTCCTTCCCATGCAGTGCAGCAATATACAGGCTTCAGAATCTGGTGTAGATTAAAAAAATTCTCCTCTTTTACTTTTACTATGGATTAGCTAGTAAATATGGCTTGCAGAGCAGTTATGAAATATTCCATTTGCACAATGAAGTTTATAACCTCTTAAGGCACAAGAGTATGAAAATATGGAGAAGTAGAGGTGGCAACTTGAGTTGGTGTTGCTGCCAAAGAAACTGTAATGTGAAATAGCAGCTGCATCGTACTTCTGAAGAGCCTTCTTGTACCAAAAGATTTATATGAGTGGCTGAATAAGTTACGTTTTGTCTTTTGCAGTTCTTCAAGTAACATAATTCATAGTAATTCATAATTCATAGTAAGCAGTTTCACTTAGGATTTATACGATCAAATTATTTTTGATTGCAGACTGCCCAGAACATATAAACTTTTCTGATAATACAATATTTCATTTACAGGGGACATTAGCAGGGATTCTCATTGGACTTGCTCAATTAAACTGCTCAGAATTAAAGTTGAAAAGACTTTGTTACAGGCATGGGTAAGTTTATCAAATTATAGAATGGCATCAGTACTGCAGATCGGATTGGTCTATAGTGAATTTTGCAAGTAAAACACAAAATCTCTCATTAGATGCACTTATAAAATTCAAGAAGCTTTCTAATAATTTTTTAACCAGTCTTTCATTTTGACTAGGTCTGTTTTAGTTTATGGGCATAGTTCTTTGGCTGTGGAAAAAATAGAATTAAGAAATATCTGTGAATATATAGAGTTCAAGAAAATCATCTCTTTTCAGTATGTATATGTGCTAATTCTGGTGCTAAACTCTTAGTTGTATGGATGTTTCCTATGAAGTTGTATGCCATTGTGCACTCTTAAACTTTTCTTTCATGAGGCATGTAAGCATGAAACCATTGTATTAGCCAAGAGATGCACAAGCAGCTTCTGCTTTATCTGAATGACGGTTTAAGTGAATAATTCAATTAATTTTTTTTTTTTATGTTTATCACTTTATTTCAGTTTGTTAGGTGTAGATAAGTTGTTCTCTTACGCCATCGGTGAATGGATTAATGATATTAAAAAGAACCAGCTACCAGGAATTTTGGGAGGAGTAGGGCCCATGCATTCACTAGTGCAGTTGGGTAAGTTGATTCTGATTCCTATAGAGATATATGTGGCACTGGTTTGAAAAGGTTGACAATGTCAGCTGTTATTTTTACTTCTTCTCAAGGCATACTGTAACTTGCTAAGTGGCATCCTGTGTTCCTTTGCAGTCCAAGGCCTGAAGGACTTGGTGTGGTTACCAATAGAGCAGTACAGGAAGGACGGTCGCATTGTGAGGGGCTTTCAAAGAGGAGCTGCTTCTTTTGGTACTTCTACTGCGATGGCAGCGCTGGAGCTCACAAACAGAATGGTTCAAACTATACAGGTGGGTAGTGTATTGTTTCTAGAAATGGGTATTGAAAGAAAACTCGCAGTAGTAAAGTAATTTTTATTAAGATATCTATCTATTGTGTATCTCAATGCTACATTTTAACTTGGGAGTTCCATGTAAAGAATGCTATACAAATAGGAGAGCAGAAAATCAGCAGAAATTCTTGCCTCATTTTTGTGAGGTGAGACTTGTGGTATCAAATGCAATGTTTGGAATACTGTGTTTAAAATCATGCCCAAAATCCAAACTTCTAAATGTTTTCTTTTTTTTTTTCTGCATTTAATTATCACTGTTTTGGCTAAAATATATTTTTTATCATTAAAGATATTTTTTGGAAAAAAAGTATTACCCAAAATACCCCAAATATTGGGGTGACTGGAAAAAAAGTCACTGAAATGAAAGGAGTTCTTGACTCATTTGTATTTTCCAATAATAGATTATAAAATTTTTCTGATAAGATTGGCTTATCTGTGCTAAAAAGCAATCGCAAGCATGATAATATGCTAGAAGTCCATAAAGCTTTCTGGTTTTAATCCTAATGTAATCTTGTTTTAAAGAGATTATAGCTTTATATTACTTCAAGCAAAGTGCCTAATGAAGATACAGTTTTACCACCTAATTTTGCAAACATTGTATGTGCTTAAGTTTGAACAAATATGGTCAGAAGCAGTGGAGGCATTTGTGTGAGTGGAATTCTGTATTTGCTTGTTTGTAAGAAAAGCATACTCTATTGTTTAAACATTATGGGGATTTTTTGTTTTTTATCTTGAGCTTTTTGTATGGCTCAGGGGATGCCTTTGAAGTATTAGCACTTACAGGGCAGGGGGAAGCCATCAAGACCTACAGCATCCTGTAATTTCTTTCATTATGGAACTTACTGTGTAGCTACAGTTGTGTTCATTCTGGAAGTTCTTGTGCAAAGGCTCAAAGCACTATTATTTGTAGAATTAACAATGCCTTTATTTCAATTACGTCATCCTCTTCATAGTTTTGAAATACAATCTGATGCTCTATTAGATCTGCTGTTATTTTTCATCTGCTCTCTCTTCAGGCAGCTGCAGAAACTGCGTATGACATGGTATCTCCAGGGCCAACTTTTATTGAATCCAAGAAGATCAAACGATTCCCTCGACATCGTTTGGCTCATCAGCCAGTAGACCTACGGGAAGGTGTGGCCAAAGCATATAGCGTAGTTAAAGAAGTGAGTGCAAATGTCATTGTTCTTTAATAAACTTAAGTTATATCTCATAAGGAGGCAAATAAAATGTCACGTGTTAGCTCAAGCTATTTTAAGCTAAGAAATTTTTAGTACCAAATGAATGTGATTTTTAATGATAACTGTCTTCATCAATAACCTTAAAAAAAGAACAGAAAGCTTGCATGGAAAAATCCAAGAAGCAGCAATAAGCCAAGATGTGACGTAGATAAGAATGAATAGGACTTCAGTGTTTTTTGGTAGTAGTGTATGGTGCTACTAGGTATCCAAAAGTTTAGCAGTATGTGGCTTTACTGTAATTTTGAGGTATTTGTGGAACTAACTCTTTAGTTACTGCCGTATTTTGAGGTTGTTGGAGCTTAAGCTTAATTCTGATGTAAAACAGTGAAAGCTGTGTCTTTATCTTCAAAGTGCATCAAAAGAATGTTAACTTGTGTGTGTATTGCACATTTAGTATTTTTAGTTAGCTGCCCCTAGGGAGTTAGATCTGAGCTGGGGAATCTTCAGTGATCTTCAGTGAACTCGCAGCTTTTTCCCTTGCTCATAAGGAGTGCTGTTGCATGAAGTACATATTTTTTGTAAGTTCATGGAAGTGCAATTTTAGGCTTCACTAGGAGTACTGAGTTAGATTTATCCAATTATACTTGTACATTTCAAACACAAATCACAAAGGTTATTATTGCAGAGCAGTTGAAGTTGCTATTTAAAGGAGAAGTTGTTTTTGCATTTTCTGTGTGACTAATTTCTGTTAATTTTTCAAAGGGGATTACGGACACAGCCCATACCATCTATGAAACTGCTGCTCGTGAGCATGAAAACAGAGGAGTAACTGGCGCAGTAGGAGGAGTCCTCCGCCAAATTCCACCAACTGTGGTGAAGCCTTTTATTGTTGCAACAGAGGCAACCTCAAATGTCTTAGGTGGAATGAGAAACCAGATCAGACCAGATGTACGACAAGAGGAGTCTCAGAAATGGCGCCTTGGGGAAGACTGACATTATAGATGTGGCTCAGCAGGCAGGTGGCAAGGTTGGAAATGCAGAAGGTCATGTCCTGTTGGCAGCTTTTGATGGAGCTCACTTTGTTTTGTTATGGTCATCTCAGGAACAAATGAGGTTTTCAACTATTTAATAGCAAAACATCCAACCAAAAATATTTATGAAGTGAAAAGCAAATTGGTACTTGCTTCTGCTGTGTGTTACCAGTACATTTGGTAGATAGTGCCAAACATAGCAAGGCATGCGCTGCCAACCCAGAGACATGCTTGCTCCGTTCCATTTACCATATTTTTCATGGTAGAGTTAACATCTGAAGCAGTAGCCTGTATGGTCAAATTAAATATAATTTAAGAGAGATTTTTTCAGCATAGTTAAAGAACTGCCTTTATTAAAGGGCTTGTTAAAAGCTCTTCACTGACAAAACAAGAAAAGCTTTCATTTTGGATGTGAGGTAATGAAGGCTACGTAATACAAAAGCAGATAATATGGATTAGTGGTCATAAGCATTGCTTTTAGTGTGGCATTTGCAATGAGGGCAAGCTTGATCCCCATTCAGAGTTTAGATGCAGTGTTGAATCACCTATGAACAGAATTGTTCCTAAATATAAAATTCCGACTTCTGTGGGTCTCTGAATAACCTGAATGTTGCAGAAATGTTCTGTTGTGTTGCACTTTAAAGGATATGGCCTGTATATTGTGCTTTTTTTATAGTGTGAATAAAATGTAATGTGCATTATCCTTTATGCGGTTTAGAAGTTTACACAAATTACTGAAAAGAGCACCATTTGATGAAGACTCTACAGAAGGACGAATAAATTCATTTAAATTGGTCATTATATATAAAAACACTTTTGTCTTCAGTTATACTGATTACTATGCTGAAAATTACTATTTCTCAGAAAATTACCAGTTACCTACTAATGTAGCCAAAATTTCTTTCTAAGAATGAGGAATTCCAAGTAAAAAGAATTATTTCATAATTTCATAATTAGAAGTCTATAAAGACTATATTTTAATAATCTGCTTTTATTTAAAGATCATATTGTTGCAAAGTGTTTTTCATGCTGCTATGACAATACAAAATATTTGTGATTTAAATTTTGTATTATTGGACCATGAGCATTTGGAGCCATTTAATTTGGAATGGGGAGGGTTGAGAGGATATAAAAAGGAGAAAAAAAAAAAAGAACTCCAAAAATGAAGTTAATACTGACACTATTTTCAGTGAAATTTGTGATTAGGATTTCTTCAGAACTTTATTAAGCAAGTGACATTACACGGTTTCTGGGCAATGAAAGGCACTAGCTATGCCCCGAGTAACATTATTCTTAAATTTTCTTTCCTTGCACTAGCAAAATCTGGAAGACAAAAGTTAAGGACTGTTATGTAGATTTTTTTCTCTCTATTTGTTTCAAATTAGAAGACCTTAAAGAGTTTTGGTGACTGACTGAAGCATCAGTTTGCACTGCTCCTGTGCTTGTAATAAGGAAAGCCCTTCCTTATTACAATATGCTGTGTCCGAATCCCTACTGCAAAGAGAGGCACTGGATGCTTTTAATCTCATTAAATCTCCAGGGGTCACAAGGGATAGGGATTTTATTTACATACCTGCTGGCCCTAGAAACTTCACAGACTGATATTACAGGACAGAGAGGAGCACGTGGAGATGGAGTTACTGCCTGCTCATCCTGATACTATGGTAGCTATTCTTGGACACTACAGAATCTAGCTTGAGGGTAACTGAATGATTTGAAAGCCTCCCCTCTGTTGTGGTCCAGTGTGTTATTTTTCATAAAACAAAATTCCAGTTTTAAACAAAAGTCCTTGCATTAGTGGCACATGGCCCTAGATGTTTTGTTTTCATTCTCTGAAATCATCTTAGTTGTGGTATATTAAAGAATTGCCCGTTCAGTTAAGCATAGTGTTAAAAGCAGAAGGAAATGTCATTCAGAGAACACCTGCAGATTTAATAACATGAAATATTTTCTGGTTTAGCACTGCTGACTGCAGCTCACACTTTTCTCCAGTAATTATTTCTGAACATTAAGAGACAGAAGATGA
Organism: Nothoprocta perdicaria; assembly: GCF_003342845.1. Taxonomy (NCBI): domain Eukaryota; kingdom Metazoa; phylum Chordata; class Aves; order Tinamiformes; family Tinamidae; genus Nothoprocta; species Nothoprocta perdicaria. The sequence continues at coordinate 3,341,102 of NW_020455965.1, forward strand.
GCATTTCAGAAAGGAGCGAGTTCGGGTTTGTGATGTGGCGCTTCCCAAATGCCTGCTCGAGAAGCGGTGAGGAGCCAGAGCCAGGCAGTTGTCGTGCATCGTTCCCACTTGCCACATGCACTAGCCCTGCTTGCCCACTTATTGTGGAATCTGTTGTAATAGCATAAATACTCTTCTATTTAATTCCTCTATAAATCTTTTTTTGGCACTGCTAAAGAGAAGGGGCAGTTCATTCATTTTCTATTTTGTCATGATCTGATTGTACAGCAATGCTGTTAGAAAATATTTTTGTATGAAGGCATGTTGTCAAGGTAAAGCAATTTTGTAGACTGTCTCAGAGTCAACAAGACAAATTGTACAAGTCATTAAACTTCACTTTTCAATATTTAAATCCTTGCATTTACTTCTTGCACTTTATTGAACCTGTTCAGTGTAACTGACTTTAATTCTTTTTTCCTAACACTTTATTTTTACAGGCAGTTTCTTGATTTTTTTGGACTTCATTTTGGAATTGTATTTTCAGGTGTAGCATGAGCTTGCGCTGTTTGAAAAGGTTTTTGTTTTTGGAAAAAAAAAAACCTTTTAGGACCTTGTTTTTAAGTATCACATATAGAACAGCTTGTTTTAAATCAAGAAGTATATATGGTGTGTTTAAAAAAAGAGGATTCATCATTTTTTCTCCTCAATATTGTGAGTGTTTTGAGGTACTTAACACAGAACAGTCAGAATGAGGTTTGACTGTGGACATGTTTGTGATGACTGCAAATATACCTACAAATAAGCCTACAGATAAGCTGCTTTAGGTCTCTTTTAGCATGAGATCTGCAAAATGATTGTTGTATGTGAATTTTCCACTGAAATGAACTGTAACAGGTGTTAGAACTTTTAATAATTTTAGTGTGTGTAAACAGACACAGTCCATGTTTACCACAACTGACCAACACTACCACTTCTGCTGCTTCTTAGCCTCATAGTCTCCAGATAGACAGCCCTAGCACTGTCATCTGGCATTTTCTTAAGCATTATGAGACTTCAGATATTATAGTGACGAGTGCCCTGGAAGTACCTGAAAAGAAGACAGTCATCTCTTGAAACCAAAACAAAGGAGCCCCGCTTCAGAAAAATCTCACTAGTGACTGAGAGCAACAAATCATCACTTCTATTCAAAGGCAGCTTCCATTTTCTTTCAAATAGCTGTTGACAGCTCCTAAATACCATAACTTCTCAGCAACGCAGTGTATTCTGTATTTGCCTGATGATTAACTTTAGATCAGTCACCAGTGGGTTCGTACATGCTTAATGGATGTGTCTCTTTTGGTTTATTTTCTCATTAAATGGCTAGTTGCCATTATCCACTGTTAACTTTCACTTACAGTTGTTTGATTTAGTTGCCAAGAAGGGTTTAACAGCTTTTTTTTTGTTGTTGTTTTGTGATGAAGAAGCAAAATTCCATTTTTACTGAACATGATCCATATACCTGCAAATGTGATTAATTTTACTTGGAAGTGTACATATTTGTGAAACAGTGAAATCCAGCAGCCACTGTAGAATAAGTGGATTTTAAGTATCCAAAATCTCGCAGCAATGTAATCATTTTCAGAAAAGATGTGGATGTTTAACTCAGTTTGGATCCATACTGCACATAGTCTCCAGGCCTCATGCTTTAAGCTTATGACAACTGTTTTAAGTTGCTCTACATGCTGAATCTTGTTTACAAAAAAAAAGAAAAAAAAAAGGACATTAAAAATTAAGTACCTAACTAGATACTAATCATGCATTTGTACTGGATTTCTTAAAAGTAGAGTAGCTCAAATGAAAGAACAGCTCTTTGTGTACATGTTCATGCAAATTTTTTACATTTTTGCAGTCCAAGTAGTTTTGTGGTATTGTTTGTACATAGTTTGCCAGTGTAAAGAATATGATCTTATGAAACAGTAGAAACCACTGTTGAAGGGAACTGACTATTTCAACTTGAGTTATTTTGCTTACAGTTCTTGTCCCCTCAATATGTGCTTGAGAATTATTTTTAGACCATAACTTATATGGCACCAAACATGTATATTTTAGCTTATTACATTGCTGAAAGGCCTCAGTACAAGTAACGTTGTCCTGTTAAACATGTTTCATGGAAAAAAAAAATCCTGCAGATTTGTAAGAATACATGAATAAATACCTTAATGCATTCCTTGAGTTGGTTTTCTGTACCTCAGAATACTAATCCAGAAAACACCCTCTCAAATAGCAAAGTTACTGTTAAAGCCTGGTATGTGCCTGACTATACAGCTGTACCTCCAGCATGAAGCAGGAGGTTCTGTATTTGAAAGAAACAAAAGTAGAAAAGAAACTTTTAAAGAATTTTATCAATTTGATGTGTCTGAAATGACTTATGTATACATAAATCTTACAAGCCATATGATGTTTAGCAAGCTATTCTGACAAATAGCAGCCCCTTTATTTGAGATGGAAGCTGACTTACCCTGTATCTTGTTTTTTAACAGAGAATGATCTTTTTAGAAAGACCTCATTTGTATTAACTTTCAATTAAACTGTATAGGTTGTAAAACTCTTTAATTTTATCTCAATTTATTGAAGTTTTATATTCCTATATTACCAGAAAGAGAGGATGAAGACTGTTTGTTTGTTTTTTTTCTCCTGTTTTCAAGCAAGGTAAATAAGTTTACTCTCAACTTTTCTAAACACTGCTCTTAAAATTGATCACGGATGTTTTAATATATTTTGAGAGAAAATACCAACCACAGATGAGAAATGGGGAACTGCTAGAGATCAGTTGCTGATCATTACAAAGCATGAAAAACTAGAAGTCACGTCTCTTGTTCAGGATGCTTGTTTTTCATAGATTGAAAGTGATGAGCTTACAAATTCCTCTGCTTTACAGTCTGTGCTTCACAGGCTTTTGGGTCTCAACTGTCACTTCTAAGAAAGTGATTCTCTAAAAACTACTCCTAAATGTGTCTGATTTTTATTACTATTATTATTATTTTTAGTGTGCCGTAATTCAAGCTTGTGTCTTACTGCAGGTTCTCTCGCACTGTCAGAATACCAGGCCTCATTTTGCTCAAGTGAGCTCTAGGGCAATCCTACACGATGGAACTGGCTGGAATTGCAACCCAAGGAAAATGTCAAAGACAATCTATTTCCCTTGATACCAAGGCAGGTTCCTGATGTCTCCAGGTTAGTCCCGAGAGCAGATTCATGGCTGGTGACACTCTGACTAACAGAGTTTAAGGGAAGCCACCAGTACGACATCAACCTGGAGCAACGTTAGCTGGTTCCCAAAACTCCACGCCAAACTGAGAATGACTCCAGCTGAAGTGTGTCCTTCCCCTATAATCATAACACTTGCTTTCCTGTTAATTTTGTAATAACTTTTCAAATCTGATGTTTAACTGATATTTAGCTTCCAATTCACTTTTCTAAGAGTGTTTTAAATAGTCTAGTGTTATGGATTATAAACAGTTGCAATGAAACTTCCATATGACAGATGTACTATTTAAAGGATTTTTTTTTCCAGATAAGAGTAACTAGAAGACAGCAGAATTTACTAAAGGGCAACAATCAAGTACTTGCTGTCCCACAGAGCATAGAATAATTTGATATTCTTGAATTTGGATTTCTGAGATGATTATATGCAATGTAACTCTCCTCTTGGAATTTTATTTATGTATCGGATGATCTTCTCACTTGTTGGTTTCATTCTTTGCTAGGGGCTCAAGTGTCAAATTTGACTCCTATAGACCAAGAGCCAAAGCCTTCAGAGAGGTAAAAATTGTGTATACTTATAGAAGCAAGGGGAAATCTTGCATCAGTTTGGGGGATACTGACTGCCTTTTTCCTTCAGCTCAGAACTCAGTAAATTTTACCTTGATACAAAGGTAAAATAAGTAACAATATAAAGCAGCTCTCAGCAATCTGAATAAGAAATCTGTAGCTTTAAAGGTTAAAGCAAAATTTCAATATTTGGCCATTGTTTGATACTAAAAGACTCCTGCAGGTCACTTCATCTTTCAGCATCTCCTTTTCCTACTTTTCATATCTTTTTTTCTGTTTACATTGAAAATGCTTGTACTGCTTGTAGAAGCACACAGTGTGAGGGAAGTTTGTAGCTACTTTTAAGTGAAAGGAGCTGTGACTGTGAGGGAGCGTAGCAGTAGCAGAACTAGCACCGTGCTCTTCATTCAGGCACTTGGATGCCCTAGGAGCGCAGGGCCTCCAGTGCATATGCATTACCACATTAGACCAGCATGCAGTTACATGAACTTTTTTGAGTGGCCATAGATGAGAGCACCCAGCGAGTTTAGAAGCTTTCCCAAGATTGTCCAGTGGGCTTAGCTGGGGTTAACATACTGTATTAGCTCCTTTAGAAATGAAAAAACATCAAGTAGGTTCTTGTATGGCATAGCTCAGCATGGTGTGGCGTGGTATAGCATAGTATAGTACACTCCACACTGTGTGAGATGTACTTCCTTATGTGTTTGCAAAACTGGGTTACACTTTCAGACATTAGTATTTCATAAGTGACTTGAGTCTTACGTTGTGCCTCAATTTCCCCAACCATGCAATAAGGATAATGACACTGCTTTCTACAGGAAGAGACTCATATCTAGAATTTATCCAAAATATGTATTTTTTCAACACAAATTATAGATTCTTATTGTATGGCTGGGTAATCAAGGCACAAAGTAGCCTTCAGCTCCATGGCAGCGGTCCTGCCTGACCAGCAGAGACCCAAAGGTGCTGGCCACCAGGCTAAAGAGGATGCTGCGCAATAGGAGAAGCGTTGCAGGGTATTCTATGAGAATGTTATGCTTATACTGATGCTTATATTGTCAAGGTGATGGTGTAGGCAAAGACATTGCTAAGTTTATGTTTGGATATGTATGGCCAGTGCTTCACAGAGCTGGGTTTGTTCCACATGATGGAAAGCCAGGTAGATTATGGAGCTGACGGTGATGGATGTGTGTGGTGTGTGTGTGCAAACACTCAGTGCTCTAGACAGCAAGGTAATAGAAACGCAGAAGAGCAATGTGAGATGATGGAAAAAGTAGGGCTCGGTTGCATAAACAGGTTCTTTAAACAGATGCAAGTTATTAGGAAATACAGTTCCTGGTATCATTTATCTCTTCAGCAATGTTTAGCGGATCTGGAATGTATCTTGGTGTTCTTCCATAAAACCAAATACTTCAAAATTTTTATGGTATGTACCTATATAGCCTGCTCAAAGAGCAAACTTTGATCTCTTAAAAGAGCTTATCTTAACCTTAAGACCTCAACCCTGCTCCAGTTCCATTTTTTGTTGGCCTTTCAGAGCTGTCTAGTATCTTGTAGTGCTGTTGACTTCTCCTGTTTTATTTTTCCATGTCATTTCTGCTTCCTAGTACTTATTTTCCCCTGTTAAAAGAGTCAGCAGGCCAAATTCAGCGGATGTAAAAGGGGGGAGGGCAATTATACTGATTTCATCGGAGGCAAACCTTTCTTCTTGATAGCTGAATTGCACTCACACCAGTCAGAGCACTGCTTTGTGTTTTTACTGTTCCTCTTTCCCAGGAGCTGTAACTCAATACCATGTAGCTCCTTTTTGTCTTCTTCAGACCAGAGGTGATGCCCCTGCAAGTAACTTCTGCATTAATGCAATGTAGTTTGACAATTCTTTCAAAAAGAATGACCTCTAAGTTTGAGAAGATCCATTGACATGGAAGTATAAACTGGGCTCTGTCTCTTTGAAATATCCAATGGACACTGCAGAAATGACAGAAGGCAATTACGAAGGAGCACGTCCCACTACATTAACCGTTAATGTCTTTACATCATAGCCTTAAGCCTCTCGTATCACTTAATGCGAAGATCCACACTGACATTAGAAGAAAGGATTTTCAAATGCCATTTTCATCATAACCATTTTTGTTTCCCATCCTCGGCCTGAATTTTTACTGATGCTGCTTTCTATTAAGTGTGAAGCCTTAAGAATTGTTTTTTAACGGCCATTTAGAGAGATGCAAAAAAGGACAGTAAAGGTGATAAATAAAGATGAGTGGTATTTTTATTTCTGCTAAGCCTGAGCTTTGCTGATAAGCAACTCGGCTTCTGTGTGTACTGCTTGATCAATACAGCTTTTGTAATGGCAGTTCCTTGGATTTAAGCTTGCCATGAGATTAGGAGAAAAAAAAAAAAAAAAAAAAAAAAAAAAAAAAAAAAAAAGGGAGAGGTAGATTTTCCAAATTAAATATTGAAGACTTAGAAAAAAAAGGTCATGCATATTATTTAGGACTAGAGGAATGGCTTCAAACTGAAGCATCGGAAGTTCCACAGGAACTTAAGGAAGCATTTCTTCACTGTGAGGGTGACAAAGCACTGGAACAGGCTGCCCAGAGAGGTTGTGGAGTCTCCTTCTTTGGAGATCTTTAAAACCCGCTTGGATGCAGCCCTGTGCCACGTGCTCTAGGTGACCCTGCGTGAGCAGGGGGGTTGGACTCGATGACCTCTGAGGTCCCTTCCAACCTTCGGCATTCTATGATTCTATGATTCTATGATTCTATATTAAGAACAGAAATTCACCTAGGTCCACTGGATCCACTCATTTGTCTTTAAATGTAACATTGATGTTACATTTCATCCTATTACTCAACTGGTGATTCACAGAGTCTATATTTGACTTCAGAAAAACTCCACTCTTGCTATAAAGACCTCAGATGATGTTAACTCTGTCCATATCTCCAGAACAGACAAATATCTTAACTGAATTCTGATTACGCAGCTTCCTGGCCTCAGATTTTACGTAACCACCTCCTTGCTGGATTGCCCCGTCCCTTTTTGCAGACAGTGTACCTCATTTCAGTCACTTGTGATGCGAGTTGAGCAAGGTCTGAACTGACCTTCAGGGAAAGCTAAGCTGCACAGCAGCTCCGCAACCTCCTTTTCACCGCTGAACCCTGTCTGGAGGAACATTTATTTCGTTTTGTCTTGTGGTCCTTCTGAGTTTCTGTATGACTGCTGGATTGCATCAGTGAAATAAACATCCTGGTTTTAGCCTGCTAACACATGACGTGATGCTAGTGGTCTGGTTTTGCCTGGTATCCCCCCTGCTAGGGAGACGCTGGCCTGACATGTATTGGTTCTAGTAGGTGCTGTTGCTCTTGCTCTCCTCCTTAGCTACTAGAAAGCTCTAGGAGTGTGCAGAAGAAAGGAGGCATTTCTTACCCTATAGCAAGGGTAAAGTGAGAGTTTGAGCAGAACTAAAGTAGAAGACTCCTTCAAATCCTTTATTACTCAAAAACTGAAGAGCCTGACCTGAGTAAGGCAAAATACTGGGAGTGGGAGACAAATTACTGATGGTTTCTAAATGGACTCATGTTTGATAGAACCTGTTGCTTTGCTGAAAGCTGCTTCTTTCCTCAGATCACTTTTCTGTCTGAGATCAAGTTCAATGTATTTGATTTCAACCAGGGAGAACTGTAAAATCACAAGATATTAAAAAATCCAAATTTTCTCTAGCAAGTGGTTTAGAAAGGCTCAGTTGCCACTAGAATGTAAAAATGTAAGTTGAAATATATTCTCAGAATATATCTTGTCTGCCTAAAGACCTGCAGCTTACATTTATCTTGTATACCTGAAACTTCATCTCACAGATCTATAAACCCTGTGAGTGCATGTAAGCTCTACTGGCCCAGGACACACAAGGGGCTGGAAAAATCATGAACTACCTTTGATGTTAAGTGTTGCTTTAGGCATTAACATATATACTTTTAGCTGAGCAACGTATATGGTAAAGCTATGGTAACGTTAAAATACGGGCAGAGCTTTTCTCAGTTTGCTTTACTTACCAGATTTAACTTATCAGGTGCATTTTTTATGTTATAATTATTTCTATATAGTTACAATTTCAAGCTTTTAACATCCATAAGGCTTAACTTTGAGCAATCTTGCATGATGGTTACACTCAGCAGAAAGTTAAACAGTAGTCAAATATGCCAACTTAAATGTTTTTCCTACTAAAGGAGTATATGCTTAAGTACCTGAGTACTTAGTTGAAAACAGACTTCAAATTCCATGCAAATAGATAAAATTCATAGAATTATGTGTGACAACTAATGACATGTTCTAGGTCATACACTGCTTAAAGGAAGGGGGTGATGCATCGCCTCAGATTTTGTCAAAAGACACACTCAGATCTTAATAATCAACCTATTAATAGATGAGTTGTTACAAGGTATTCCTAAGTTCATTATGATTATTACAGGCAGCAAGGCAATGTGAGAGCAAAACTTTATATTGTGGCGATCCTAGCAGGAATTGAACATTTTCAACCCTAGTTCTTCCAGAAAAGCAGTAATTCACTTCTGCCAGGAGAGGCTGCTCAGCAACTGCTTCTTGGCCAAGAGGGGATGGTAAGTGCTCAAGTTTGGCCTAAGAAGGCCTCGTTAGGTATGTTTTGTAGTCTGTATATTCAGGCATATGCCAGGTAATGATCTGCACTGAGGTTGGTGGCAAAACAGTAGATCAGAATCAGGTATAAATTGGTTGTCAGCCTGAGCAGATTGCAGGTGATTCTTGGTGTACCTGAAAATGGAGAAATTTAGCTATATTTGTATTGAAAAAAAATCCTAAGCAAATGCCTTCTTCAGGTAGAACTTAAACAGGATTTTTATGGCTGTTTTTAAAGAGTTTGTATCAAAATGTGCCAGAAATTTGTAGAATACATTAACAGAGGCTCTCCCGTTGCAGATTAATGCCGTATGACCCCTTTTCTTCCGCTTTTGTATGCTGCTTGTTCAAGACTAAGTCCTTAAAACAGTCCTAGCATCTTTGCTCCAAACAGAAGAAAAAGAAAGCTGTAATGAGTTCCTCCAGCTGAGATTTTACATATCTTACAGGACCTCCAGTGCAGGGTTACAGACCCAGCAATAGTTCAAAAACCCTTAAAAAGAAACAGCCCAGTCGATCTAGGGGGCAAAACTATGTGTATATTCCCCTGCTGTGACTCCTCTAGCCCAATTTCTTGCTTGTATCTCCTGAGTTAACTGAGAAATGTTCATGGGGACAGTGAGGGAAGGGTGCCCCTTTGCTGCAGAGGTACAACCTGCTGCCTGTTATAATTATATCCCTCAATACAAGTAACCCTTCAGTAACAGTCTCCTCTGCTATGTCCCAGGGTGACCTCCAGCCCCATGTCTCCGTGCTGGGGCCCTTCCCGTGTAATAGAGACAGGAGCCATGGGGTCATCTCTGGAGCTGAGGACAGGCAGCATCCTGCTGCAAGTAGGCTGAATCCAGAAGGGTGGGTGCCATCTAATTTTGAGGATAACTGTCTTGCCAAAGCCATGTACAAAATTTGTGACAGAACATGAAAGTGGATCCTGCTTGCTTACATCAAAGGTGCTAAAACACCAGAAAAAAAAAAATAACAGTAATAACCCCAAGCTCTGAATATGTGTTGGTTTAATGGTTGCTATTCTTCGTCACCCAGCATGAGTGAGTAGTTTTGACCACCCAAACTATCAACCTTATGAACACTCTCCTGAGAGCAGATGATTTTGATTTACACTGACAGAGCATATAAGGTAGAGGAGTTCTGGCTGTCCACCCACCATAAGTTATAAATGAGACAGTTCTGTTCATTCACTATCTTTAATGGGTGCAAAGTAGAACAACACACTGGTAACAAAAAAAAAAAAATCTTCTACTTGTACCACCTGGGATTTGTTCCTCGCTGATTTCAAAATTACATGGCATGCAATGCGTGGCATTCCTTGACTTAATAGAAAAATGATGTACCATCCATCCTTTTATACTCCCGTGATTTTTTTTTCTACATCACTACAGAATCACAGAATGGTTGAGGTTGGAAGAGACCTCTAGAGAGTTATATCTCTGTGATATAACTAAAAATTCTACACATGGACTGGCTTCAACCCCTCTACTTGATGCTAGGGCCATATATGCCTATTTGTAGCTATGTTTCTTTTTCACTTTTTCCTCTCTGTTTGGGTCCCCTAGATAAGAGTTGGTTAAATGCAAACCTTATCCTTCAGTGCACTGTTTGGAAGCAATATGCAGGCAGCTACAGAATTGTTGGGATAATGAAATCTCAGATTATGAACACTGTATTTGGAAGTGTATTTCCTTCATCTTTTAGCTGTGAATAGGGAGAAAACACTCTGAAATATTTAAACTAAGCAGTCTGAAGCATTTGCCTTACACAAAATATGCACTTAGTAGAAGTCAAACTAAGCAGGTTAAGTCACCACAGAATTCTGCATAAATATCCTTAGGCGCCTGTTCAGCTGTTGATAGGCCTTCTTACATCTTCTCTCTTGGCAACAGCATTTCTGCATGTGTATCTGCAGGAAGGACAGTGATGCTTTCTTGTTAATATGTGAGCTCGTGTATATCCTGGTAGTTGTCAATCCCCCCGGCTCCTGTCTCACGTACACTCACACACTCTTTCTGTTTCTCTCTGCCCCATCTCTTGAGGCCTCAGATGCACATCTCATATATATAATACAGATTTTCTGCTGAGGTTCATTTGTGGTACACTAATGTTATCCCCGAAGCAGCTCAAACGTTGCTGATGAATGATGTGTATTCCTCCTTTTCCAAGGAGCTGAAAACACTGTCACTTCACCCTTGGGAACGCAATAATACCCTTACTTGGAATTCGTTCAAGTCACCTTGCACCAGTTGGCTGAATTTCAGCACACTGTTGAACAATATCTTGCTGCCACACAGCAATATCATCCTGACTGGCACCTCCATGGAAAGAAATGGGCATGGAATACCCAGAGCTGTGCAAGAGAAAATAAAATCACACAATCTTTGATAAATACTAGCAATATTTACCCACACCGAGTCAGCACTGTATGATCCTATATTAACCCTTTCTGAAAGAATAAGAAGTGGTGTATTCCCAGCAAGTGAGCAGAGGGTCCTGGCTCACACAAACAGTACATGCATTTGAAGCTGTGTTTGTTGCTACATCTGCTATACTGAAAATCATGCATGCTTTTGTCTTTCAGCCCTGAAGTTATATGGTACACCACTGATATGCATGTGCACAGAAGCGTTGATGTATTTTGGATATAGAGGACTCATTGTGTCATCACTGATATGTCATTGTGTCTGTTTTCCATCAGGAGTGAATCTAACTTATGGCAGATATGCCAGGCTGACTGCACGAGCTTCATGCCATTCATCAGACCACATAAAGCAACTGCAATGCATCTCATGCTGTTGCCTTTGATATGTGCTGGCCATTTCTTGAAGATCTGCAGACATCTGCAAATATTAAGTAAGTTTTTAGGGCAGCATATGATAGGTAAAACACTAACATACTTTTAAAGGGTTAGTAAGTGACTACCTATGAGATAATACACTGTGCTTTGAATTGCAAGCTTATGCTGTTGATTTTTATTTCTGTGTTTTAACCAAGCTCTGTTCTCTACTCATGAGTGATGCCAGAAGATTTTCAAGATCAGTGAGAGAGTTAAAGAGTATGGCAATATAGATGTTTTCATCCATAGAGGTGCAGGTGTTAACTGCCTGGCTTGTTAGGCCAAGTCCTCCAGAACAATTGAAACAACCAAAATAGATTGGAACAGGAAAGGAATAGCAATGCCCAGAGAAAAGGAGGAGCGGGAGCTTTCCTTCTACTGTTAAAAGAAAAATATGTTCACAATGCTTCCCTATGGTGCTTCAGCCCAGCCCCAGCAACTGCCTCTGTACTTTAACCCTTACATTTTAGCAAAACTTCTTGGTCTTGCCTTCAATCCCCATCCAAGCCAAAAAAGAGATGAGTGAGCAGGTGGGGTTTGTTTACTTCTCTGAAAAGGACTGTATTAATGGGTTAGGTCATGTTGGGAGGCATCTGATGCTTCAGAATCCTTTCCTAATAATAGAATCATAGAATCCTTAAGGTTGGAAGGGACCTCTAGAAATCATCTACTCCAATCCCCCTGCACATGCGGGGTCATCTAGAGCATGTGGCATAGGATTGTGTCCAAGCAGGTTTTGAAGATCTCCAGAGAAGGAGACTCCACAACCTCTCTGGGCAGCCTGTTCCAGGGCTCTGTCACCCTCACCATCAAGAAATTTTTCCTTAAGTTCCTATGGAACTTTTGGTGCTTCAGATGGTGGCCATTTCCTCTAGTCCTATCACTGGCCACCACTGAAAAGAGGCCGCCCCCCTCCTCCTCCCTCCCTTGGGAGGACCCAATACAGGTCCTCAAGGACAGTGAAGATTTTCAGTGCTTGGAATCACCTTCATAGGGCCACTACTGACCCTTCATTTCTCCTTCAGATGCATTAACAGCATGTTCCACATGTAATTTCTTGTTGATTTCTTCACTGAGATATTCAGCTCTATTGAAGACTTTCATCAGCAGGTTTGTAGCTTGGGACTTGGCTTGTCCCATGGTGTTGTGGTGTATTTTAGCAAGTATCTCATTTCAGCTGGTAGAGTTGCTGCCATGACATGCTATGTGCTGTAATTTGTATGAAGCTGTGCAAAGAACTGGGATTAGAGAACCAAGATCAGTAGTGCTGCAACAGTTGATTCAGTGAACATGGGCTATACTGGGCAGCACTGATCTTCAGGAGGGTTGTGCAGGAGGGAGACACATTTCATGGCTCCCATAGTCTCCCCAAAAAAGCTCATGTGGTTGTGCACGCAGTAAGCTTGTCAGCTCACACAGGCCATTGATGTGAATCACAGACTTCTGCAGCAGTGGTCCAGCCTCCATCACAATGTAACTGCTGTTTCATATTTTGAAATTGTTACATGTGTGTATAATTTTAATTGTATAATTTATAACTATTAATTTTAAAAAGGTAGAGAAATTAGCCTTTTCTTGAGGCTTTCCCAGTCATTTTCAGTACTAATCATTTCTCTTTCTCTGCTCAGAGGAGGCCATCCAATGTGAGGATCTAAATGCTAGATGTGAGTATCACAAAAAGGTTGTGTCCAAATGTGTATGGAGCACTGTAAACATCATTAGTCTTTCTGAGACATGCTTGGCAGCAGCTCTGTATGCTGTACATAGCAGCAAGCAGAACGTGAGATATGGCCTCTTCTCGAAACAGAGGAGACATGAATTTGAACAACCCTCCCTAACAAACAAAAATAATGTAATAGCTGAGGATAACAGCTGCTGGTAAAACCATGCTGTGGGCTCTCTGGGATGCAATGCAGTGCTTTGTGCTTATTTTTCATAGTTGTACATAGGGGAGAGGTCTCCCCCAGCTAGATATGTGTTGTTGCAGTAATTGCAACAACAATTCAGAGCTTTAATTTGCATTAAAGCTCTGAATGAATGAATGTCCCTGCCTGCAGACCCAGGGAGGATAGAGAAAAGCACTGCTCTGTCAGGCAGAGGAAACTGGGCAAGAATGCCCAAGTGAGCCATGGAGGCAGAGCAGCTTCAGGGACCTTTGATCCAGGAAAGCTCACAAATATTTTTGGCAGCAAAACTTCACCTACGAAACAAGAAGTGACCTGAGTGCTACAGGAGGAGGCTGTTACCACTCAAAGTGTTTGGGGAGGCTTTTCTTAGGAGGTCAGAGTGTTTCCCAAGTTGGAGATGATAAATGAAAGCAGGGATAGGGCCCCCCTGGATGATGAGACATTGGCAAACAGTGAAAATTATCTGCTGAAACCCCTTGTAGCAAGGTGGTAGCATTAGCCATTCTTTAGCCCACTGCAATACAAATCATTTGGTAGAACAGCAGACACTTAAAACAAAATGTGTTCAGCCTACAGATATTAGATGAGTAGAAAACAGATGTATTTTTCAAATAAAATGTCTGTCTAGAAGCAGAGTTCACACAACTGTAATCAAACAGATAAATCTTTGCACAACTCAGTATAAGACTGTAATTGCAGTCAATAACATTAGAAATTACTGAAAGCAAATCTGTTAGAAGACAAATGTCATATCTTTAATGTATATGTGGAGGGAGGAGGAGTTAATCTGCTAGATTATATAGACAGTAATTTGATGTATTTAAAATCTCATGAATTAGAAAACCTCTAAAAGAGCGCTATAACTTTGCTCCATATTCTTTCAGAAGAAGACATGGATAATTAAAAAATCACTAAAAGGCATCATACTTTTAGCTCTGTCTTTATATGCATACTTACAGAAATTATATATTGTAAAATAATGCAATTAAATCGGCAAAATCTGATGGTGAGAAGCAAGTGTATGCAGTAACCTCTGCTATCTGCACAACCTTTTACACTTCCATTAATGTGTTTGTGATGTGATGGCCATTTTTAATTTAGGGTTGTGTATAATTACGGCCTTCCCTTCCCTTCCCTTCCCTTCCCTTCCCTTCCCTTCCCTTCCCTTCCCTTCCCTTCCCTTCCCTTCCCTTCCCTTCCGCCAGTCTTTTTCCCTTTCTCTTTTCCAGTGCCCAGATTGAAAAGAGAAGATCTCTCTAGTTTTCTGACTCTTGTCATTCATTTCCTTAGCTTCTTTCACAAAGCAGACAGTGGTTGGCCTAGTGTTAGATACTTCAGCCGATGCTGATGCAGTTTTCCAACTACCACCAACCAAGAGAAGACTCACTGAGCTGGCACAACCTGCCCTTCCACAATCTACACATGGTTTCTCAAACACAGAACTGCACAATTCCAATCTCTGTCATCTCTGTTGCCAGTAACAACTGAAACAGAACACAGTTCCATGAAATTAAGATTTCAAGGAGATCAAGGAGATCAGGAGATCCATTTATATATATGCCCCACATACCTAAGTAATGGCCCCAGTAGTCTCTGAATATCAATTAGAAGAACTATTAGTTGTTCCACTTGCCCTGTATGCAATCTGATACATATTTTCCTTGAAATGAGAATTTCTTGGAATCACTTAATAGATGTATCTAGATTTAAAAATTGCTATAGCAAAAACTTTCAGGAAAATTTAAAAATTACTCCAGTTAAAAAGACTAAAACATTCTAACTGCTGAATACTTCTGTTGCTCCTTTTCTAAGACAAACAGTTGTTTTTGCTGGCAGCTTCTGACAACAGGCATTCCTATGTTTTGACATAGATGATAGTAGCCTACTGTTACGCAGTAAGCTTGTCACTAATGTTCAGCAAATGTTATTAACCTTACTCTAAGTGGGACTTGTAGCACTGGCACTGTTAAACCTTTTTCTTCACACCAAATAAAGTTCATCTTGCTCTCTTGTTTCTGCCTCCTAGATGTACAGAAAATGTTACCTCATATACCAGTAACCTTAGACAAAAAAAGATATTTCTCAGATGACTTCTGTCACAAAAGGAATTATTCTGGGTGTCCTGAAAGCTCTTTCTCATGTTTGCTAAAAGGCAGATGAGATGTCTTGGCCAGTCTGTGCCATTTGTCTTGTACAGGTGACTCCTGGTTCCCAGTGCTCTGCAGCGTCTCTCCTGCTGTGGGCTGTTGTGTGCCAAACGTGGCTGGTTGTGCATGATGCTCCTGAAAAATGAGGACAAAGAGAGAGGTCATGGGACTAGATCAGGAGCCCTGCTGAAAGACATTAAGCCCTGCCATCATCTACCACTGCCAGCCACTGCCACCTGTGACCAGGTTTCTCTCCCATGACATGACTTGGTGCAATTATTTTGCACTAGAAAAGCAAATGCATCGTTAAAATGAGGGGACGTAGTCTGATATAAAATTGAACAGTTTCAATTTGGCAAAAAGTAGAGATAGAACCCAGTGCTTGAAGGAATCATGTTGCACATCAATATCCCCAAAGCTTGGGACAATATCTGAAAATAACTCTTCCAAACCCTTCACATCTCATCAGAATAAACAGGATGGGCTGCATAGAATGCCTGGAAGTGAAATAGAGCTGGGAGGGGGCAGAGCAAGGCAGGAAGAACAGTGCAGGTCTAAAATCACACATCTGGTTTTATTTTACTGAAACCAGGCCTTTGGTTTATGTGCTTGCTATATGGATTTCCCTTTTCAACATAATTAGTAGTACTTCTGTGCAGTTTCTCAGGGAAGCCATGTGTTGTTCAGAGCAGGATACTTGAAGGATATCTGATTTTTGCTATAGAATGAAAGATTACAGATAAGATTTTTTTAAAGTGATTTTATGACCCTCTGTTCTAAGTAATTATTTTCACAGTAAAACTTATAAATGCTTCTATTATTTGGGTAATATTTCACTAACAAATGCAAACCTATATAAATACTTTGCATCCATCCATTGATGATTCTGCACAAAGCAGTTTTCTGTCAGTCACAGATCCCTGTGTTTAGCCGATGCATTGTTGCTTTGCAGCCCTTCAGATCCAAACGTCTGAAGCAAGACAGAGGGAGAAAAAATGTGTTGAACGCCACAACTTAATCTCACAAATAATTTTGACTCTTTCAGTACCTTTCTGTTTTTCTGTAGCAGTACCTAAAATATAAGAATATGAGTAGAGACTTAATTCCTATCAGATGAATTTTCACTCATTGTCTGACTAACACTTGCAGCGTCAGAGAGATTTTATGTGCTTGCTCTGTGTGATTCACATTATGAATTACTGGCATCCATACCAGGAAGCTGGTATCCACCCAGCAGATAAGAGTTAAACAAAGCTGGCAACAGGTTTCATTCAGAGGCCCAGTATTTCTTGCAATTCTTGAAGGACCAATGTCTTGTAGTGGAGGCTGGGCTGTTCTGCCTGGAGCATTTACTACAGCAAGATGCATACATATATGCTTAAAAAGAAGGAAGTTTTGTTTTCAACAATTCCTGTTTATAGAGTTTAATTATATCATTTAACACATTACGGGCCAAAGCAGTTAATCGGTGACAACAGCATAACCAAAGCAGCCTGTGCAGGCAGTATTCTTCTGCTACGCTTGAAGTTGAGGACCAGGCTCTAAAGAAGAACCTTACCACTCATGAAAGGCAGTACGAGGCATTGCTGCCCATGGGTTGTACCCAAGAGGCAACTAATTTGCTGCAGACATGTATAGTAATTAATGTAAAAGTCACGGAAGGGTCAAGTTCTGGCTTTTTGAGCAGCTGCAGAGTGAATTCATCAATTCATCCAGCATGACTGCATTTTTTTTTTTTTTTTTTTTTTTTTTTTTTGCAACAGCAACAAAATAAGAAAAGAAAAGAGGAAGAGGTCACTCCTGTCCTAGAGCAGAGATTTGCCAACATTTTCGTTTGCTCACTATGAATGTGTATTTGCAACATAGTGTGTTCTGGAGGTAATAATAAGAGGGCATGTCACACTCTGGCTACATAGCCATTCTCCACCACAAATAAGCATACTAGTTGTGAGGAATCACACATCACTAGTTGTGATGTGTGTACAACAACTAGTTGTTGTACTAGGTCTTGGAAAAGAGCAAGGAAGTACCTCATCAAGCCCAGTAGGCTGGGAACTGTGATTAGGATTTGACTCCCAGGCAAGTTTGAAGTAACAGGCTTAGTAATGAGCAGCAGCTGCTGAAAACCCCAATAACAGATCAGCTAAAACAGCAGAGTAAGTGAACTAAATAAGCTAGCATGCTCTTCAGATGGGCTTGTTTTGCCCTCAAGCTTCAAATTCCTATAGAATAAAGTCAACTATTGTTGCATGGTCTAGCCTTGGAGCACATGTCTCTAGCTATTCTCTATATGTCCTGGGTTGATGGAGTAAGATTTTGTTGGGTCCCCAGTTCTTCTAAACTCCTTCTGTCCCAAAGCACTGTCTTATACTTCTCTGAAGAAGCTGGTTGACCCCTCTTTGCTAATGACTAATGGTAGTTTCTGCTGCTTGTCAGGCATCCTTCTGTGCTTCAGGGAGAGGTGGATATTCAGCCCTATATTTCAGCTGACGGCAATATTATTCCTAATTGCTATTATTTTAGAATCTCTTCTAATCCTTTCAGTTATGATTATTAGACTCATTTATCTCCACGCCATCTCACTGCAGTAAGTTCTTCAGTTAATTATCTATTGTTTCGAAGATTTCTTTCTGAGAATTTATGATGTGATAAATGGATCTGCTCTTATCAATACTACTATTTGCATTTAATAATGTGCCAGATAAAATGGTTTAGTTTCTTGAGGATACTGTTTGGTTTATATAAGTGCATTTCTCTCCCACATAATATGGAATCACACAAAACTGCCTCAAAAGTGATTAAGCTGCAACATTGGAAATTCAAAGCTTAGTCATATAAAACTATATTATAACTCATATATGAAGGAGGATAAACTGAGATTGCAGGGGCAGCCTTAGGTCAAACATTACTTGGCCCTTGAATGCTTCATTTGGCAACCTTAAGGCTCTTTTAATGAAGTTGGTATATGAGTTCTGATTTTTTTTCAGGGAATAAAATATTCCAAAGTTCCATCATGAGGCATCTATCTCTCCTTCCCTCCTTCACAATCTGCTTTGGCTTCCTTGCCCAGCAGGTCCCAGCTCTTTCCCAGTTCCCTGTCAAAGTCATTTTCCCCTCCTACACACACACTAGTTCCTATTCTCTATCCTGTTATAGCCGGGTCTCGCCTCCTCTCCTCCCTCAGCTTTTTCTGAGGTCCTTTCTGCTCCGCCACCTTCTCCTGTATTGGGAAGTTTCTGAGCAGAAACACTGGTAGTCACTCTCTCCTTTCCCTCCAGTCCCTGCTCTTCCTCTGTTTCTTGGCTACCAGTTCCTAGTCCAGCGTTTCTTATGCTCTTAAATACCAGCCACAGCCCCTTTCCCTGAGATCCAGTACAGCTTCTGTCTCTTGCTCCTTTGTCACAAAGCAGAGTCCTTTGCTGCTGCCAGTGTGGCACCAACAAGCTCCCTAGGACCATGAGCAATCAAGTCGCCTGACGCTCACTGTCTTCAGCCCAAAGCCACTCATAGGCAGTGAAACAGGTCCTGCTGCTCTGTGCCCAGGGTACTTGGGCAGCCTTGTCCTAGGCAACAGTGGCAGTTTTGAGCCACTGTGGGGATGGAAGCATCAAGCTGCTGAAAGCTCTAGCAGGTCTGTACTGAGTGCAGGCTGTTTTCTTCTATCTGAGAATCTCCAATTGATTTTCTATGGTTCTTGCAAGAATGACAAACAATTCTCCTTCCATGAAAGTGACTTTGTTTTTTAAAGCAGAATGCTGTGTGATTACTGCCTCTTTAGTTCAAATTTGATAAAGCTGAAGCAGCTTATCAAAATTTTTAAATACAAGTACAGGATATAATTTATTGATACGTATTTCAGTGAATTCTAAACACCATTTTATTACTATACTCCTACTACGACTGTATTGTAAACTAAGACTGCACAGTGTTAGGCATAGTCTAAACAGAGGCAGTCCTTGTCCTAGAGAACTTATGACTAAACCATAAAACATTCTTCACTAGCTCAGTGTGGATGGATGAGGAGAGTAGGTTAAATTATAACCTGTAAGGTTTCAGTATGTTGGGATCTCTTCTACAAAAGTTTGATATTGCAGTAGAATGCTTTATTCCTAAGAACCTCACGTGTTCATGGGAAGTGTGAGTAGAAGTAAATGATAGGCTTTTTCTTGATTTCAGTGTCTGTTAGCTTATGCCCTAAATGAATCCCATCATTCAAGAAGTGTTTCTCCATTCAGTCAATATGGACAACAGTTCATTAGAGAAGACAAGATGTTTTTCCCTTTTAAGGTCCCTCTGCATGGTGGGAAAATGGCATTTCTGTTTATACTTTTTTTTTTCATGATTTCAACTTTTGCTCTTTTTCAGCATATATCTCTATTTGGGAGTATTTTGGGTAATGGTTTTAGTTGGGGACGTAGTGAGAAAGTCTAGTGCGCAACATAATAACTAAAATAGTCTGGAATCTAGTTTCTAATCTCAGATGATTCACTGGGCTTCACATAGTGTTGTGATTGCTAATGCTCTGACATTTATTTGGAAAAAAAAAAAGAAAAGCTGGCACAGGAGTGAAAATAATACACTTACGAATGATTCCTTGTCCCTGATCCCTTAACTCATCCTTCAACCCAGCAAAGTAGGAAGATAGACTTTTAACTCTTTAAAAGTTTTCCATTCTTCAAAAATGCCATGGGAGTCATTAAGGATAAACACCAAGCCTACGGGAATAGGAGTTGAATGAGCAAATTTTAGTAATTAAAAAAGATTAATTCTAAAATGAGCATAGCAGTGCACTGTTACATATAGTGTAAGACTGAATGGGCTTTATAATAACTAATTAAATAAACGTTACAAATATGATGTGCTTATATGCCCCTTACTGCACTCAGTATATTTCTGGGTGAACTGGTATTTTTACTTTGAATTTTACTTTACTACTGAACTTTACTTTGAATTGACACTGTAAATATGCCCCTTTTAATTTTATATTGTCTTTATATGCACTAACTTTTACTGGTACAGGAACAGATCTCAGTTATCTTAAACCTTTTCTACAACTGTAATTATGATAGATAAGAGATTTTCCTCCTCTCCTGTGTGGTATATTTTTATATTCCCAGCATTACTGCCACTAACAATAACAGAGCTTATATTCTAGAAGCAGTAAGGATTTCTAATCACAGAATGATATTTTTAGATGATGTGGGGTTTTACCCAAAGTGAAAAAGGCAGCAGAGCAAATGAACACACACAGAAAAGAACAAGTCGATGGTCAAATGATTATGCAATTTATTAACTCATAAGAACATCAAAGAATATCAATTTTTATAAAAGGGAGATTTGCCTTAAATGAAAAATAAACCAAAATAATAGAGTGTACATGGCCATCATTTATGTTTTCATGTATAGAAAATGAAAAGAATACTTACTTGATGAATTCTTGTGTAATGTTTCACTGGACCCCCAAAATGGTCAGATTTTGAGAAAGATATGGGATTATTTGCTTTTTTACAGCCTGTGCACACTTTCTGTGTGTGTGTGTGTTACTTCATCTTGTACAATATTCATGCACCAAAAATATTTAAAATGAAGAAACACTTCTTCAAATATTCCATATGCTTCAGTAATACTACAATTCATTAATAATACTGTCAAGAGTAATTGGAGCTGTTCTAATTTCATATTTGTCCTGAAATACATATACCTCAACTCTCTATATAGTGCTATCAGTGATTCTGTAGTTGTGATCATAGACACGATCCAGCAGAATGCTTAATTGGTTTACAGATTTCTGTAAATAAACCACACCGCTGATACCTTGACAAAGAGGAATATTTTTCCCAAGTCACTGAAAATTGATGAGGTTAGATCATTTGCTGTGCCATTCTGGTATCACATGTTATGAATTTGGATGGGTAGCATGGAAAAATAAAAGCAAACGAAAGGACAAATAAGCAGTCAAGTGATATATTTGAATAAATAATTAGTTTAGTTTGAATGCCATATCAGTGTAATTTAAATTCCTTTTAATGCCATTTAAAGTAAGCTGCAATATCAAAATTAACACTGAACAGAGAATCATTAGATTAAGCTACTCCTGACTGGGAACAAGATGAAATATGAAATGGTGACTTTTCTTTTAATGATTCCCAGCTCAAAGAAAACCTACAGGGAATAAATTGTGAAAAAACTTGCAAAGCTTTTTGCCTGAAATATTTCCCAACAAAGACATAAATCACGGGGTTAATGCAGCTGTTGGTGATAGCCAGGGCAGAAGTAAATTGCTGGCCAAAGTTGAGCAGTTCTTCCCAGACACAGCCTTTGATCACTTCCATCTGGAATAATATATCAAGGAATGTAAAAAGATGGTAAGGAGTCCAGCACAAAAGAAACATGAGAACCACTATGATGATCAGCCTGGTAGCCCTGGTGTCTCTGTGGTCCTTGCAGCTCCTCGTTCTGAGCGCTCCTTGTTCTCTTGTGTTTTCTCTTAGGGAGTGAATGATACAAAAATTAAGGAAGGTGATTGCCGTAGCTGGCAGTGCAAATCCCAGTATGTTGAACACCAGACGCTCAGCTGTTATCCAGGAGGGAGTGGGGAAGTCTAAAGTGCATGCCGAGATATTCCACTGGGGATAGTGTTTCACAGTCCGGAATGCAAAGGTTGGGATGCAGACAAGTATTCCAAAGACCCAGGTGAGCAAGCAGATACCTTTAGCTAGTGTTTTGCTTCGTATCCCTCTGTTGCTCAAGGTATGAACAAAAGTCAGGTAGCGATCCAAGCTCACTGCCACGAGCAAGTAGATGCTGGTGTACATGTTCAGGCTGATGGCTGCATTGGTGCTTCGACAAAGGAAATTGCCAAACGGCCAGTCAAATTTATTCCTGATGTTCGCTGCCCAGAAGGGGAGGCACATGAGGAAGACAAGGTCAGCAACAGCTAAGTTAATCAGGTAGATTTCAGCTATCTTTAGAGAGCCCTTGTACAACAAATATATGAGGAGAACAAGTACATTTCCAAACATACCAATAACACAGATGATGTCCATGTATATGGGTAGTATAGAGTACACAATTTTCCACCAGTCTTCTAGCTCTGGGCAAATAATTGAGTTGCTCTCATTCTCCCTGTGGATTGAGGAGGGACCATTCAGTAGAGGATTTTCAGTCATTTTCTGTAATCTGAAATGAACAGGAGACCTCTTTGAAATCAGAAATTCTAGATTGTACAATTCTAAAAACTATCTCCTCTCAGTGTTATCCTATCACCAAACACTTAAGGTCTGGAAATCCTTTTGCAGTGCTCACCGATTTTAATAGGCTAGATCTCTCCATGATTCAGGCTTACAAAGGTCAGAACTGTTCCTTTTATTGGCAAAAATGAAACTTCCTCTTCATCCCTTGAAATTTCCTCTCTTTGATGTCATTGTTTAAAGTGGCACAGAGGAAGGTAAGTACCAATTCAACATAAGTAGATCTGCATTCTTCTCCCGGACTAATGACAGAAACAGATATAGCGGAATTTCAGCTCCCTGAGAACAGTGGGAGTCACACTGGTCACACAAAGCAAGCCCAGCAACCTTCCCTGCCCTTTCTCTTACTCTTATTTTCTAGGCTGAGTATACCTAGCAGGATGATGCCAGTTTTCCTATGGATGGGAGTGCTGCTCACTCTGTGTATGCATCATTTGTTTGGTTAACTTCACATTCTATTGCTCTCTGTCAGTTCCTCTTTTCCCAAACTTTGGCTTCAAAGTTACTGTTAGATTAGACAGCTCATTGCCCTCAGATGTCATTTGTTGCAGAAATAAAACACTCTTCTGCCTGTGACTCCTAAAATTAAGCCAAAACTAAGCTGGAAGGAAGGCTTTTGCAGATCTCAATTCACACGAGGTGTCTCCCGTCTGTAGGGAGGAAGCTCTTGTTCATCCCAGTTCAGATGGACAGGCAGCCCCATACTCCGCAGCATTTAGGCCTTCATTAGCAATGGCAATATCTTTTTTTCTATCAGGTGGCTAAGTGTGAACTTGTGCATAATGAAAGCATTGGTAAGCTTACTCCCTTGCAAAATTCCATTCAGTTACCAGCGAGTTGCTTCCTAGTGTGACTTTAGTCTCCTGGTACTCTCATGCATGGCCACAGTACCTGGATCTAGGCTTTTACAGTTCTTTCTAGTCTTAGACCTGTTATGGCAGGCAAGACATTACAGATCCCATGGTGACATTTAGCATTTCAGTGTTTCATATGCAAGTGCAGCATGTTGATCATAAAAACAAACGCACTTGGAAAAAGCAGCGTGTTGTAATCAGTCAGCCTGAATGTTAACTTCCTGCTACAGCTATTTAAATCCGTTCTTTCAGCTCCTGTATTTTTCCACCATGGAGGCAACCCAAGATAAAATTTCTGAAGAAAACATTTAGGGTGGCTTTTTATCCCTTTAACTTCTACATGCTGCATTAGTGATACCTGTGTCTGAGTAGCTTCCAGTCCCCAAGGTAAGGTACTTAACTTTGTGAGATCTCTTAAGAATTAGAGAAAGCAGGATTATTCCACTTTATGCAGTTTGGTAACGAATACACAGAACTTTTCCATCATTGTAGAATTCAGTGAGGAGCAAAGTTTTAGCTGAATTTATAAACTCAAGCTGCCTGCCGTGTCAGGAACTGGGTTACAGTTCAAGTTTAAAAAGCTTTTTGGCTTTTAACATGTTCCCTGTCAACAGTTTGAATATTATCTAGTTCATTGAGGGCCTCATGGAATCTAAGAGAAACACGGAGGATCTAAAACTGCGGAGGAGAAAAAGAAAATCTCTGATCAGCCTCAGAGATGCCATTTGTGAGAAGGCAGGAACCCCTTGCCATGGTGGGAGGTCAGCAAAGGTGTGACAGCAGTGGAAGAAAATCTCTCCTAATGTTATATAGCAGAAATAATGCAGAGGAAATGTACTAGTGAAGCTTTTAAATATATAAATAAATAAATAAATATATATATATATAAAACTTTTATTTTATTAAATATGGGAGATTATGATCCTTGTCCATTTCCAGATTGTGCCAGTCGCTTTGTACACCTTATGTGGTCTGTGTGCTGGAGGCACAAATGCATTCACCATGGTCTAACCTAAAATCTTCAGGAACATTTGTCTCCAGTGCAATTTAGATTTTAACTCTTGGTAATTCTGACTTCCCAGTCACTTAGTAATTGAAAGTTTCTAGAGAGTTTCTGCTATTGGAAAAGCCTTTTCAAAAGTGTATTAGCCAGCGTCCTAGAAGTACCACAAGCCACAATAATTTTTAAACTTAGTGCTCCAGATGTCTCCTTGGCAGCCAATGCAATGAGTACTCAATAGCTTAGCTCCTTTATTCTCCAAAGATCATTTTCTTTGGTAAGTATTTTTAAGTATTTAGTGCTAATGGACAATTAGCGACTTGAATAGTTTTCAGCTGATGTACTTAGCATATGCTAGTCTTTTTTTTTTTTTTTTTTTTTTAATAATGATGCTTCTTATGCCTACTTTGAATTCAATTCTGATAAGTTTGCATGTAGAATAAGTCTATTACCATTAGTACTATTAATGCATAATTCCCAAATAGGACTAGGTGTTTTAGAAACACTAAGTAAATACAATCTGAGCTCTGGGAACAATCTTAAAAGCAAAAATCACCTTGAAAAATAAAGTTTTGTAATCAGATGATTCAAATATGATATATTTGAATAGGCTGGTCTGATTACATTTTTTAAAAAATAATACAGAAATATACAGAAATAAATTGAACCATAGCTTAATCATATCAATGTTTAATCAATAATATAATGCAGTGATAATTTTGCACATAAAATGAATCCTAAGCTTCAAAGTCAATTGCACAGTAAAAGAGAAATTCTGTGCATAGAAACTGTGCATATGAGAACTGAGAACACAAAAGGTTTTCTTTTTATACAGAAAGCATGCAAAATACTTCTAACAAAGGTAAGATATTAAAAACAGATAGACATACCTATTCTTTGTCCTTCCCAGAGGTTAGGTGAAAATTTAAATTTAGAAACAGCTGGTAAACAGCAAAGCAGTAGTTAGTGATGGAATTAAATGCACATCCTGAGGATCAACTTTCTGAGAGCTGTCTGGGTGTTTTCTTAGCCATGCATGATGTTTTATTTTGGAAGAAAGCCTCAGAACAGTCTTTTTTTTCTTACTTTTACAAACGTCAGCTGTAGTAATTTCCAAAGCACGTGAAATATTTCACTCTTGAAGTGAAGTTATATAAACCATATACCATTATCAGTCCCCGTCACACGGCCATTAATTAAAGGTCTCCAGGACAGGTCCTTGGCAGTTCTAAGTTCCTTTGTGTGGTTAACTAACATCTGCAGCACTGATGAATTCACACAGCTCTGAACAGCCTCCCAGTGCCTATGCACACAAAGCCAAACTTTGAACTAGCTTTCTGCTCAAAATTCCTGTTTCAAAATAGGTATTTGGGAAGGGCTGCTGAAACTTAGACCCATTAAAACAGCCTTTCCACCAGCTTTGAAAACTGATGTCCTTTGCACCCTCCTGTGTACTCTCTGCTGCTGCTCTCCTGTGTACGTGTCTCTTTACATTACTCCTCACTATTTCACAGTGTTGGCTGCTGTCTCTCAGATTTTGAAATCCAAATCTCTCCTAAGTAGATATGTGTAAACTTTAGGACTTCTCATCTGTTTGATAAAGAAATTATTGAGGGCCTAGAATGTAATTTACTTACATTAAAGCATTCTTCTCGTCGGATACTCAGTCAATGAATGCACTACCTCTCTGAATTCTCATTTCACAGTGCCCATTTTTGCCTAACGAGTGAGTTGAAATGAAAAACCACGCTTGACTTCACTCTGATACCTTATTATGAACTTCAATATCAGCAGGATAAATACTTTTATCCCAAGCTTTTTTTTTTTTTTTTTTTTTGAAAAGATTCTGAGTTAGGTCAATACTGTTAGCATTTGATCTTGAAATGTTGTTTTGATGGAACACCTTCACTTCTGATAAAACTCTAAAAGACTGATTTGAATATTTAAAATGTATGTATTCTTTAAAAAAATTGAATTACACAATATTTCAAATTCTTTCAACATATATTTATTTTATTAAATAACCAAAGCATTATGAAAAATACCTCTCAAATGAAAAATGTTTATGTTTTATTTTTAGACTTCTGAAAATATTGCAAATCTTTTTTTGATGATGACACGTACCATGTTATTTTTTGACCTGCATCTGTCCTGAGAAATCTCAATAACCAAGACAGGATCAATTTCTTAATATCACAGCCCACACTATGACTCACTTAGTTAAGTGCAGTGCAACAGATTTTCGTCACAGACTTTCCCTATCTTCCTCTTTGCTTACGCTAGTTTATTTCTTTGCCTTTTTTTTTTTTTTTTTTTTTTTTTTTTATAAAAAACCCATTTGAGCAATAAGATGTCTGGAATTCAGCCTTGCATACACATAAATCTCTAAGAGCAGCCAACATCCACATTTATTCATATTTTCTGAATTCATTCCTAATGAACCGATCCTGGCGGCACCACAGTGCAGTAATAATCAAGCCCTATTAAGTACATTCTATGGAGGCAGAAACAGAAAAATATGGAAGGTGGCAGTATATCCCAGAAACCCACAATCTTTCTGACTTGTCCATGGACCTCCTGACTAAGTAACAGCAAGATTGCCCAGTCCACACCAAACACAATTCTGTTTTTTCAGGTCAATTGCCTGAACAGTAACAGGTACAACAGGAAAGAAATTACCTACACCAGTTGCATCTTGGTTCAGTCATTCCAAAGTGAAAGGATACATGCTAAAGAAGAAATACCAACAGCTTTCATTGGTCAAAATTGTTTATTTTCTATTGTAAATACTTACCACATAGCAAAATAACATGTCTTTATATATTTACATGATTTAAATTAATGTCATACTTGTGATATGTCATAACACTTAAATATTTTACTGCTCAGTACCAAAAACTCAACATCTTTTTCATTGTCCAAATAACTGCCATATGCAATTCCTTTCATTCAAAGGTTGAGCAAACAACATGTTCATGTATAAGGCAATATTGGTAACACTGGAGGTAAGAGAAAGCTGTGATGTATTTTAAGTATTTTGGAAAATATACAGAATGAACAAAAAGTATTTATGACAGAATTATATTAGATGGTTTAAAAAATCTATAGAAATTGACTATAAATTATCTACAATCATCTAAATCCTGTAGTTTTCATAGTAAATTTTCATACTTGTTGAGTATTCTCTTTGTTTAAATATTTTAAGGTTTAATACAACTTTACCATAAATTCACTGTTCCATTCAAGCTCTGATGGATAAAGACCACTGATAGTAGCTGTCATATTTTAATTATGCTGTCAAACTGTGTTTCTCTAGGGAATTTTGCGTCTCTAGCTTTCAGTGCCTTGAAAAGAAAGGAAAGGCAATTTCAGTACTTGTTAGTTTATCTCCAAGCCAGGTTTAGAACAAGGGTCCTACGGGTAAAAATACACATTGATAATTTGATTCACTATCAGTCTTCTCTGTAGAAATAAATAGATTATAAATCCAGGTTAATTTAGGAAGAGGTATTTTATAATATCACTCAAATTAATATCACTACAGAGAAAACAGAGTTGATAAGAGAGTGTAAAGAGGCTGCACTTACATACTCTGAACAATGTAAAACTATTATCTTCTGTTGTATTTCTAAGGGTGATAGATGCTTTCCTTCATGTACTCATTTTCTTCTTACTGTGAGATTATACCAGTTGTGCTGAGTATTTATGTTTCCAATAAGTAGCATCACAAACATTAACTGTCGTTGATGACTATTAAAAGAATCAGTCTCTGAGGTGAAGCGCATGTATGAGTGTAAGCAACATTCACTCACCCAAAGGAAGTGCAGGAACTTTGCAGAAGGAGGAAACACTCTCTTGCTACAAAGAAAAACAGCTTCAGGGAGCTGCCTGCACCCTTCCTTCCACTACTTTTACTAAGTTATATTCCATGCGTAAATAACCCTCTGCTTGCAGACACAGAGTAGTTGCAAAAAGGCTCAGTTTGTCAATCAAATAAAATTGTTCTGGATGACAGAGCAGAGGAAGGAAGGGACATGGAAGATGGCAACTCCTAAAAATCAGCTTGAATAAAACTCCTACAAGATTTCGAGAAACTTATTTAAATATTATTCTCTCCTATGTAGTCAAACAAACTCTATGGGTACCATAAGTAGTCACACAATCCAGACAGTAGTTTCTATCCTGGGCCTCTCTTCAGAACTCTATGTACATCCAAACACATTCATTAGAAATACAAACATTTCAAACAATGATGCCAGCTAATATAAATCAGTCATAAAATGTAAATCCACCACAATGTATGTTGTGACCAGGACAAATGTGCAACAGCATTAGAAACAGGTATCTAACTGGAGTTCGCATTAAGATCCAACTATTAGTTCCCCCAAAATGATGAATGTTGCCACACATTTATGCACATTTTGCACATGGGTATTAGTAGAGGCTCACATGTTAGAAGTTTTATCTTTTTCTCTGTAAAGAACAAAGTGTACTATCGTGGTAATGGGATAACAGACTTTTTCCTTGGGCATTCACTGGAAATAGAAGTTCTTAAAGTGTCCATGGAATTTTCCATCTTCACAGACTCTGATTTTCTGCATCTCTTTGGGAACAAGCCCTTATAGAATTCCACAGCCTTCTTCTGGAAGTGCTTCCCTACAATAACGTACAGGACTGGGTTCAAGCAGCTGTTGCTAAAGGCACAGTATGTAGCTATCTGGGTCACTATTTCATTGATGTCTTCAAGGCATTCAAAAGTCTTTGCTAGATAAGAGACCGTGTCGATTAGTGTGCTGATCTGGAATGGAAGCCAGCAAATAATAAACAGAAAAAGCACAGCAAGGACCAGCACAGTGGCTCTCCTCTCTGTCTGGATTAGCTTGAGTTTCTGTAACTCATTAGTTCGTAAGGCTTTGATGATTTCAGTGGTGCAATAGGCAACTACAGAGAGTGGGATCACAAAACCCACAATATTAAGCAAGCAGTTGTTTACAGGGTGCCAGTAGGTGGTTGGATAGTCAAGAGAACAGGCTGTGATATTGTATTCTTTGAAATACTGCAGTTTCCGGAACATTATTGTAGGAGAACATATGAGCAATGCACACATCCAGACTATGAAGCTATTCCACTTGGCGCAGGCGGTTCGTCGCATCCGTCCAAGAGACATGGTTTTCACCAAGGCCAGATAGCGGTCGATGCTAACTAATGTCAGAAAATAAATGCTAGAATAAAAGTTCATGTAGCTAATTGAGTTGACGGCTTTACAGAGGAATAGGCCAAAAGGCCATTCAAACTTATTAGAAATATTAATGGCCCAGAAAGGCAAAACACAGACTAACATTAGGTCAGCGAGAGCCATGTTTGCTAAGTAAATTTCAGCCACTGTGCAGCGACTCTTGTGGAAACACAGGACGCTGAGGACAAATCCGTTTTCTATCGCTCCCAGAATAAATATAAACCAGAGGAATCCAGGCTGAAATGTGTAGAGCCAGTCCCATGCATCTGAATCTAGGCATCCAGATCCATTTGTGTGATACACTCCTGAAGCATTATGGAAATCTGCCAGATTCGTTTTGAGCTCCTGGGTGGTCATAACGTTGTAAAGTTGAGTAATATTTTCTGTTGCAATGGAAACCATTTCTGTGCAGAGAAAAAAACAAAAGATGAAATGACATTGCTACATTTGGCTGATTGCTGCAGAAGATATAGTAAGAAAAGTTCACACAAAAAGTGTGACTTGGAACAGATTTGCAATTCCATGTCTTGCCCTCTCATAGAGATTCTTTATACTTCTATATACAGAGAATTCTGTATATAGAATAGAAAAGATTCTATATACAGAGAATTAAGAGTGAACTGTTATGGGCTGGGTGGGCCAAACTCAAGGGGGTGAAACTGAGGGCTGAAGAAACAACAGACACTGTCTATATTAAGCAAAACTGAAACTGGAAGAGAGAACATTTATTGGTCTTTATTCCCTAGAATCAAATAGTTGGTTCTTCATCTTTGAAGAGGTGGATGACTATTTTCTCACCTTTGTATATCAACAATCATAACCTCCTAAAGGTATTCTGTAACCTTTGAGCCTCTGTTGCTACTTGTAAAGTGACAGGTTTGCAGCATTTCACATTCTGTCTTGTAAAGGAAGGATTTGACAGAATTCAGTGCTATTTCCTCCTCATACAGCACTACCTTTTTTTTTTTCCAAAATACCATGGCTATCAAAAGTCATTCAGTTTACAGCTCTAGTTTGCACTGAGAAGCAAGAATCTGTATTTGCTGAAGATGCTGCAGAAGCAAGAACCTGATTTGCAAGCTGGCTTTTGCAATTTGCAGGCTTTCTTGCAAGCTTGCTTTGCTTGCAATTTGCAGGCTTTCTTGATGTCTCATTGAAATCACCTGTCTGTATCTGCATCACATCTCTTTCTTGAAGCAAGTCACAGAGAAAATGAATGGTACAGCCTTGGTAAGGGCACTTATTTTTTCACAAAATTCATAGGGAGTGGATTAGTAAGGATGGTGGCCATCACGTAGGCAAGGACCTCTTGCAGTCAGGTTGCAGTGAGATAATTTATCAGTGCGAATACAATCTGAATACCTGGTGCTATACTGTAAATTGCCATACGGATCAGAACATCTTAGCATCTTTCAGGAAGCTACATAAGGGCACAAATGTTAGGTATGTGCTTAAGTGCTGTTAAGGTAAAACAGAAGCTGAGTGTCCAGCTTCAGGATGTTGTCTTTAAAAGGTTAACTGTGGTCGTCGCTGCAGTTTCTGAGGTGATGTGTGCTGAAAGTACAAGCGCACATCAAGTACAAGTACAAATACAAGTGCAAGCTTGTCTTACAGCTCTGTGTATACAGTTCTTTGGTCTGAGAGAATGTTTGCCTTTTTTGTTTCACATTGTTAAAATATTATTGTTTATATTATGCTTTGATTTGAAGTCTTTCAGATGTATTTTCAATTAAGACATTTGTCTGATCCAGCTGGTTAACTGGCAGTAAAAGGGGACATATCTGTTATTCCTGGAAGGATGAAATTCTCATTTGTATTCTGATTACCACATTTTCTGTTGAGACAAGTCCATGCTGGGTATGTAAACAGAGATTCGGTTGTTGGATGCAGAATTCCTAATAAATGATGGTCATATTTTGGGTATTTATTACTCATTAAGCATGTAGTGCTTGGGAATGTAAGGCAAAGATCAAGATCACTTTGCACTAAGAGCAATAAAGGCAATTAAAGAGGACGCTGTACCTGTTCTACAGAATTTATAACATATGTCTCAGGCAGCATAGGTCAACTGAATAAAAAGGATGAGTGGGACTAAAAATAAGGACAGATAAGCCAGCTCAAAAATTAAATAAAAAGCACAAAATATCAGCAATGGTTCTTCATAATTTGATCAGCCAGAGCACAGTATTTGTATAAACTGGGCAGCAATCAAAATATTCTCATTTTCCAAGTTCAGTCTTTTGTAAATAAAACATTTCAAGCCTATCCCGTTAAAGCAGAAATAATTTCCGCTCTCTATCGTCTTTCCTCCCTCTTTTTTCATATTATCACCATTAGAACCACCTCGCCTTGAGATACCATGCCCCTTTGATTTCTGAAATTTTTTCAACAAGCATCTGGAGAACAGGTTGATGAAGCCCATGTGTCATGCAGCATTACGCATTGTAGCAGCCCCTCCAATGACCTGTGGTTTTGGTGACACTAGTGACTGAAACTTTTAGGTCTATTGTTCTAGGTGGGAAGCAAATACCACCTTCAGTGCTTGCTGTTTAACACTGGCAATAATCTAATGTATAGTCTCTTTTCATCTTCCTATTATATCTTCTGTTCATCTTCCAGTTCTGAGTAACTAGTCTAGGTTGTAAGTGTCTTGGATATGGATCTTGCCTTTGTACTCTTCCAGGTCTACCAGCTGCAACTATTGCTTTTTCTTTTTTTTTTTTTTTTTTTTCTGTGATTTTACTTCATATTTCAGCACACTGGAACACAGAACTATACCAAAAGTCTCACCGGACACAGGTATGCCTCATTGATTGCCTCTGCTTTATCTCTGATGAGCTCATATAGGAAGTATCTTATCACCTTCTTATCCTTTATTATCCTCCAGATGTGGATCAATCTGCAAATAGCTGTTTAAATTCTCTGTGTCTGCTGGCCCTTTTTGCTGTAAATACACATAGGAAGCAATATACTGACAGAGCATCAAAAAAAAGGACATCTGAGAACAAAAGTTCTGTAGGGAATGCAATTAACAGAAGTTGTTTATTCTGCTGCTAGCAAGCTATGAATTAGCAGCAAGGCTTAAAATTGCTTTATGCTTTGGGGTTAGACTTATGTACATATTTAATAAGCCACCATTAGTAATTCACAGAGCAGTCATAAAGATCATGAAATAGTTGGCAATTTCTATGTCTTTTCCTCATAATTGTGACTAGTAGAAAAACAATAGCCAGACACAGAAAACAGTTCAGCAAATAGCCATGGATTTTTTTTATGGATTTTTTTTTCCTACAATTCATCAATTTTGGATTATTGTTTTGGAACAGAAAACCCCAGAAAGACAATGCTTTAGAATATTTATATATATATTTCTATAATATATGAGGAGTGTACAGGGCTGCAGTCAGGATGAGAGCTGGTCCAGTGATGGTGATCCCAAGACTTTCTGCCTTGCTCTTAGCTCTAGTTTTTCTCTAGAAAAACTGGCAGAAAACTGGCAGAAATGTGCCTGTGAATAAGGCAGAGTGCACTAAGGAGTATTCCCTGAGCACGTCACACAGTGTATATAAATGTTATGCCTGGTGCGTTCTCAGCATCACAGCAAACTCGTATAAACCATGTGTTTATGGAATAAATTACGATTTATGCAGACATGATATAGAAAAGGGAGTGTTGGTGACCCGTTTACCTATGCTCTGTAAGCACTTTCTGTGCTGTGCTAGGCAGGCCTAACATTAAAACCAGGCTCCTAAGAAGAGTCAGTGACATTTTTATTTAGATACCGCCCAGCCATGGCAATCCATCAGGACTGCTTCTGAATGAGAGGCAATTCCGTTGCAGACTGAATTCCCTGGCAATCACTTCTCCTCTGATTAGTTACCTCCTCCTTCACCAGGCCAGCAAAACTTTAGCAGTCATCCTCTTTTTTTTCTAGTTCTAAAATACTTTATGTCCTAATGTAGGGCATAAAAGGCAGAGCGTGGGTGGCAGGAGGTGCGTGGTGCCTTGTGTGGGAGGCCGCCATGAGCTGCCCTGTGCTGGTTGCAGCCAGTTGCAGCCGGCTCCGGCTGGTGTGACGCATCCACCAGTGGCCAGGGAGCGTGTGGCACCTGGCACAGGTGGATTTAAGGAAAAGCATCGGCCATGAGCGGCTGCAGAGGCACATGGGGATATCCTGTTGGAGGCTCCCTGAGCGGCATAGGAGCTGCAGCATGGCTGTGGCTGGAGAAGCATGAGTGTCTGTCACTGGGGACACTCTTGTCAGCGCTGTCCAGCAGCAAGACAGAAGGCAACAGGCATAAACTGAAGCCCAGGAAGCATCTCCTGGATATGAAGAAAATGTTGACTGTGAGGCTGACAGAGCCCTGGAACAGGCTGCCCAGGGAGGCTGTGGAGTCTCCTTCTCTGGAGCTCTTCCAAAGCTGCCTTCATGTGACCCTGTGCTCCGTGCTCTAGGTGTCCCTGCATGAGCAGGGGTTTGGACTATATGATCTCCAGAGTTCCCTTCCAGTCTCAACCCTTCTGTGAATCTGGAAGTGCTGCTGGGTTACGTATTTCTGACTAAGAAATTTGAATGAGGAAAGAAACATATTTTCTCACAAAACCCGAATATGTGTGTAGGATGTAGCAGTGATCATGCCTGGGGTCTTCAGCACCTCTCCTTGCATGTTGGGGCCCCAGAACTCCTCAGCTGATGCAGTCTGTTGGTAAATGTCTCAGCAGAGCATGGGAGGGCTGCAGAAGCTGCTTGGAGGAGTTTAAAATTGTGCCTGCCCACACAGAGCCACAGAGTGCAGTGCAAGGACCTCCGGGCATCCACTTACTGTGATCATGTATAGTAGGATTGTGCAGAGAAAAGTGTATATCTTCTTGGATACAGTTAAGTACATTTATATAGATTTTTCTCCTGGCAGCAATAATTAGCCAGTGTCATGCTTTGGGTCATGGAGCTAATGTGAGGAGCCAATAAACTGCTGCTGGCGATAGGAAGATTTAATTCTCTTCAAATCCTTCAGATTTAAATCCTTCACGTTTAATTCCATTTAATTTAAGAAATATTTGGACTCCTCCCCCTCAACCCGTGAAAAATAGAACTAAGCTTTCCCCTCATCAGAAACCCTGATGCCCTGTTCAAAGACTTCTTTGTTCAGCAGCAAGACATATCCACACACGTGTTTGGGAGCTCTTAGTTGCTCTAGATCTTATTTAACTGTATCAGCATAAGTAGTAGAGAACAACTTTTTTAATAATAATAATAATATTTTTATTACTATTTTTGTTTGCTTAATGAAATATTTGTACATAAATTATTGCTTCTTAGGCTTTCAGATAAATGAAAGAAGAGACTTATCTGTAAGAGAACTTTACCAGAGGTAAAAGAGGTTGAGACAGACTCATCAATTTATTCCTCTCAGTGTTTAAAATGCCAGACATGCCAGGGCATGGTTATACTGCCAACATATAACTAGGGCCTCCAGAGTCCTTGCACTGAAACCATTACAGTTACAATCATCCTTGTGTTTTTATAGGATACATCTGATTTCCCCCTTTGTCCCTGGGTGAATTGAATTCCGCATTCATTGGATACATGCACGGAACTCAGAGGAATGGCATTTATTCAAAATGAAATGGCATCATCTGGATAACAGCACATGGACAAATGCTACTGTGGAAGCTACTCCTGCCTCCAGGTTGTTTATAGTCCCTGAAATTAAAAGGAAAATCCTAATGATTACTCAGTGTCAGGGTTCATGCAGGTCACTTCAGGTAAGTTTTTATAATCCCTCCTCCTCTTTCAGGAAATTAAAATCTTATTTTGTAAGGGCTTATTTTCTGGTAGTGTCTGAGAACCTTTGGTTCCTGTTGGTGCCTGCCTGAACCAGGACATCATTTCAGTGATGATTTTCATCAATCAGAAATGATTTTCATCATTTCAGACTTTATAACAAGAAGCTAGCAGTATAGGCTTACAATTGGCTTAAAACAAAGCGAATGCCTGCCTAGAGAGCAGGTACTTTAAGGCATGGAAGCAGAAGCATGGCCAGGAAAGCAGAGGTAGCGACAGGCAAGGAAGGACACAGTCCCAGTCATAATTTAATCTGAGAAGCCGCTTTCTCAGTACATTAGGCAACTTGGCAAAAGTAAAGATGCAGATGATGCTCTCTTGTGATTATGCACAAGTCCCCAAAGTGTGTGGAATATGCAGCAAAGGTGACTGTATCCTAAGCAAAGTGTCCTTCCTGCCAGAAATAGAAACAGACCCTAGCTCTGGTTTTGCAGGGCTTCTTGTCATACTGCTATAAAATGATTGTGGTTTGCCAGTACTGCTGGGTGTTGAACGTGGAGTAGGAGAAAAAGTAGGAGAACAAAATGGTTTTCAAGTGTGCAACGGCTGCACACTGATAGGGGCACTGCCTCATTCCTGACACATTGGGATTTAGAAATGGCACATTGTTAGAAGGCAGAGCAGCTACAGAAATAAATATAGAACCCATGTGGTTCCTATTAGTCTACCAGCCTTGCTTGTTTCATGCTAATCCAAAAAAACTACAGTAAATGAAACAGGCTGTCAAAGCAATGAGAAGAAAAAAAAGGATCTACCTGACAGAGCTGCTGTGGGTCAAATGAGAAATAACACGACTTTAAAAGCTGCTGTTGGTAAGAGTGGCTCTGTGCAGTGCTGTGCAAGCAAGAAAGCATGTCCCTGTGGACTCCTTGCACATGTGGCAGATACGGCTTCTGCTTTCTCAGGAGCATGCGAGGTAGAACTGGCCAACGCCAGAAGTTATTAAGAGGCTAAAGAATGTACCTTAAAAGTCCCTTAAACTGCTTCATTTGTGATCATTTGACAGGTGTTTCTGGATCAAGGAGAGGGGAGTTTAATTTGGAGAAAAAGAATAACAGCTTACGAGATGAGGTGTGTTTGTGAGGGAAAAGGAGCTGGTTTTGTTTTTCATTGAATGAAGTATAAAGTTATGAGTATGAAATTATAACATAAACGTTACAACTTTTATGTATACGTATTACATATTTATAATGTAATATAAAAGTCTCAGTAGACTTTCTCTCCTTTAACTCCACACTTGGATGACTAGCAGGATGGAAGCCTGTGTGACAGGTGATCATACCAGAAACTATGGTCATCAGCATCCCGAATGTTCACTGCAAGATTCATGTCATCTTCTGTGGTGGACTCTTGTTTTGGGAATTTGGTGTCAGGAAAAACACAGGCAAGATGTCTTTATAAATGTGCTCCTTCTCTTTAAGGCTTATTTTCAGAGCTTTTATTTCATCTTGCTTTTCTTTAAATCATTTTCTTCTTGCCATTGTACTGAGTCTCCTGTTTTCATCTAATCCAAGTTCAGTGGAATTGTTTGTACTCCTCTCATTGCCTTTAGGAGGGGTGTGATTTATATCTTTTTCTGACTAGGACTTAATGGCAAAAGGTAGCATTGTGTGGATCTTGTGACAACTCCAAAATGTGCTCTGAAAATTACTCAAAATATCATTTTAATTTTGTTTTACTTAGAGAGTGTTAATTATTTTGGAGAGCTAGAGCAATGTCTGAAACATTTGAAAAATGTTTCTTAAATTTCTTCATTTCTTTTATTTATTCAAAAAGCCCTTCCCCCCCCCCTTTTTTTTTGCCTCTTGCTGTGTACACAAGGAGTATTTCTTTTCTACTTTTTACCAAAACTTTAATTTTCAATTTGTATAATAAATCTCTCCTTGGCTTTTCTGCATTTGAGATTGTAGGTCAGTGGATGCTTATAGTGGCAGTGTTAGCTTGAGCAGTTCCTGTTCTTCATTCACCCTTTGCTGTTGCTTTCCTCTCTGCAGCTGCCCTAGCAATTACACTTTTCAAACTTGCGAGACTTCACATTCAACCAGATCCAGGAACTTGGCTGGGATAAAAATAACTTTCCAAAAACAAATGTAAAAACAAACAAACAAACAAACAGGTTATTTTAAACCCAAATCGCTTCCCTAAATTGTTAAAAAAGTAAGTAAGAAAAGCTACAATTACTGCCTCTTAAAAGTGGAATTTTGGAGACCTTTTTGGGTATAATCTTAAAGTACCCCATGGAACGACAACCTTAATTTAATAATTACTGCAGTAACTCACTTCAATTATATTGTTGGAAAATGGGAAAATAATTGTTCTGGTGAGGAAGTTATTTTGATAATGATGAGTCTAAGGTGAGAACGGGCTACTAAATGTTCCTGCGGGCAGGAAGGCCACTCAATTCTGATAGCATCTATTGCAGTCACCCAAGGAAGGATATGGAAAGAGCACTAACCTGATGAAGTGCAACAAGGCACCTTAATCCCAAAACAAAATCCATGAAGGACTCAATTTAGGCTTTCCAGTATTATACTTTCCCTGTAAGATGCACAAATAACTTGGTGTGTTGTCTTTCAGAGCTGTTTGTGTATCCTGTCAACAGCCGTAACAATTTGTCTGGTAAAAGGTATTATCCAAGCAAAGTAATTATAGCTGAGATAAGAAAGAGCAGAACAGTATTGCTGAACTGCCATGAGAGCTTCTACGAGGAAGAAAGAGCTGGACCACATGGAAATAGAAAAGATAAAACAATTGTACATGTAAAAATGTCAGTCTCATTATGAACACTGCAAGTTTAGATTTAGTCCAGCTGGTGTTGGGTCCATGTTTGTTTTCTGATTTGAGGCCAACTATTCTACTAAAAATGAAGGTCACCAAAGCTTGATATTGCTGCCATTCTGAAAGATCAGAGAATTTTAGTTCAGTAGTTCTATTTCATTTGAACTGGGAAACAGAGGTTTTTAATATTTGGGGGAGAATTTTCAAATTTCTCTAGCCGCTAAAACTCCTGTCAATCTATTTGAAATAAAAATAATCCAGAGTTCATTTCTGTTTGGTTCTCATAAAATGTCTTTATCATTTTTAAAGGTGGAAGAGGAAGGGAATCTGGACAATGGTATTCCACTTAGTAATTGTGCATCAGCCCTCAAAGCAGGGACTTGCTAACAGTTTCTGTCTCAGATGCCAGGGTGGAATTCAGTCAGAGTCTCGCCTTGCTTGTATCCTTGGTGGTTTTAAAGGTTCAGCTGGATAAAACCCTGACAACCTGGTCTGATCCCCTGCTAGCTAACCCCACATTGAGCAGAATGTTGGAGAGACATGCTGAGGTCTCTTCCAAACTGAGTTATCCTAAAGTCCTTTATTTATGCTTCTCATGCTAAGAATTCAAGTGTTCAGTTGGATTTATGTAATAAAATAAAGTTTTTTAAAAAAAAATGTAGAATTGGGCCCTACCTTGGAATCTTCCTTCACTGAGTTTTCCCAGTAAATCACCAGGATCTGGAAGACTTAAGCAGAGAGATGAAGTAGGAGGGACATACAGAAAATTAATTAGAATTCTAAGCAATTGGACAACTTAGTCACATGTAGTAATTCAGCAGAAATCCTGATGGACTGGTATTTAGTGGATGTATAAGGAGCAGAGAAAAAAAAATGTGAATAACAGCCAGGTGTTTGAAAGGTTTGAATATGGGCATTTTGGGAACTGCAGGGTATTTGACATTACTGCATGGGACTGGTACATGATTCAGGACCTCTGAGAGATGCCATCTTGTGCAGTAAAGCAAGATACTCCTGGATGTCTGAAACACTCGCAGACACTTCTGGGGCATCTCTGTCCCTTGCCATTTAGCATTAAGGTACAGGGCATAACTGCACTGTGAAACTAGCTAATCTTTGGGTTTAATAGAGCATCATAGGGACTATAAAAGAGAGCATTATATTTATAAAAGGAAATACAGAATCATATCAAAGAAAGATACAAAGATCCTCCTGTGAATGAGAGACATTTAAAACAGTCCAGGTTTTAAGAATTCCAAAAAGAGAAGCTACTGATTTGTTCCAGAAGAAATGGTTGAAATATAATCTTCTGCTTTTAAAGTATTTGAATATTAGTAAAGGCTTGGGTCACTATTTGAAATTTAATAAAAGTCTGATATAGTGTTCAGTATATTGGAGTTTAGTGCTTAGTTGGTGCACTGCTGTTTTTAAGGAAAAATCTGGTTTTTGCCTCTTGGGAGAATCAGAAAGCTATGTAAAGCTCTGGTATCTTGGCAACAGTTAAAGCAGAAGAGCTAAAGGCAAAAGTTTTTGGTTTTCCTGCTTTGTATTTCTTCTCACAAAAGGTATTAGCTATAGGCAAAACAAACAGGGAAAAAAATTGTAACTCTACACATTCATTTTAAAATCTGCACACCCATAGCACC
Source organism: Nothoprocta perdicaria (assembly GCF_003342845.1). Lineage (NCBI taxonomy): Eukaryota > Metazoa > Chordata > Aves > Tinamiformes > Tinamidae > Nothoprocta > Nothoprocta perdicaria. The sequence goes on from NW_020455965.1 coordinate 3,381,049, forward strand.
TTCCTTCTCTTTCAAAGAACGTTCTGTTCCCCAAGGTTGACTCAAAGCCCATCCTTATTTTAGCCTGTCATAACTATCTCAAAAGAAATGCAAGCTGAAAATACTCACTGAGAAATAACTTTTTTTCTTCACTGAAATACCTTCCCCCTCCCCCAAGTATGGAGGAAAGAAAACATATTTAGTTAGAAATGTTCTGCTTTGATGAACTATCATTTCTATTGTAATATTTATAAATGTGATGCATTATAGTATTGTTGACTAGTAGTAATTTCACAGGGAGTAATTTAGAAAGGCAAGTGGATTCAGCCTCTCGGATCTCTTGCTCCTGGGGAAAAAATCTCAGAGGAACTCTTATGAATTTACAGGACTTATTTCCAGTTTGTGATGAGCAAAACAGGAGCTTTTAGAGCTTGGAAATGACTGGCAAGGTTTTATAAAGATTAGTCATTGTCCTGTTGTGTATTAGTTTATAGAGCTGCTCTTTGGAGCAACATAACCTTTCTTGTATTGGTTATCCTGAGTCTCAAAAAATCTTGCAAAAAAGAACTGCTGTTGTTGATAACTGAGTGAGAATGTTCTTGCAGAGAGAGGCTACATCAAGGTTTCTTTAAAATAAAAAGGGACAGGTTTTCAGTGACTTAACACAGAAATTTCCTTATACACAATAATCCTATTTGTATAAACAAATAGAGAAGAATCATTTGAATACTTCCACGACTGTTTTGAGGCACATCGTGACAAGATAGAGTTTGGACAAAGCAATGACTTATTAGGATAAATCCGTCTTTACCCCACAATAAATCTGCTTCTAAAACCTGAAAGTGCTTGGCAATAAAACTACATGAGATCAGTAACGGTGAAGTCATGAAGAACTGAAAATATGATACACAGATGTCTTATACATGGTGATGTGTTTAAACTTAGACATGAATAACTGGTTTTGTGCTTTATTTGCCTGAAGTTTTCCTTTTTGTTAATACTGTGCAGCTTTTCACTTCTCTTTCATACACGAGTTAGCAAACACAGTAGAAGAACTTTTTGTGCTTGTTTAGCAACCTTTACCATTGTATTTTGTGACCATAGAAGGAAGATAAATTCAAGAACTATCAAACTGTTCTGCAAATGGTCATTTCTGCCCTTCCTTACCCATCACACATTTCCAGACACATTCAAATGCCTTTGAAAAGTTTTAAGATGATCTGACTTACTATGTTACTACATTTCCATGCCCAGCTTTCTCAAATGGTATATGCTTGGAAAGGAATGAAGTATAGGAAGCTCTGAACTCATGTTAATCAAGCATGAGTCAGATTTGTTCATCTCTTTGTAGACATTGGGGAGGTGAGAGACCCCTTCCTAAATTCATGCTCTGCCTAATTCAGAGCAAGGCCAGGAACTCAGATGATCCATGTGTCAGGATAGTAAGAAGCCACAAGGTCACTGAATAATGTGGATCAAGACTATAATGAAGCCACTTACACAGGATTCACACAGTGAAAATATTTACATACTTGTTGAAGCAATGGCATGAATCCAATTCTTCCTTTTGCAAAAATATCAAAAGTTATTGGGCTTCTAATGTCAATCTTTTAGCTCTTCCTCTCTTTCCTAATGCATACTCAGTTATTGCAACGTTCAAGTCAGAGAAGCAAAGAATAGTTGGGAGAGTTGGGGAATAACTGGAGATCGTCTGATCCAACCTCCTGCTGAAGCTGGATCTCCTATAGCAGGTAGCCCAGGATCATGTTGAGGTGGGTTTTAAGTATCTCCAAGAATAGAGACTCTGCAGCCTCTCTGGGCAATCTCTTCCAGTGTTCAACTACCAGCGCAGCGAAGAATTGCTTTCTTATGTTCAAGTGGATTATCCTGGGTTGCAATTTGTGTATGTTGCCTCTTGTCCTGTCACTGGGCAGAAGAGTCTATTTTCAGGGACTAGTTGCTCCATGCCAGGTCTTGAAGTAAAGTTGACTGGCCTATAGGAAATCTTGAGCTTAGGATTCATCTCTCTGGTGCCAAGGAGGATTTCTGTTCTTTGGTTTCTTGCTCACTTGATCTTCATGTGTCATCTACAATGATTTTTTTATTATTACATACTTGGTAAGGTGCAGAGTAGAGGGTTGAACTTTGTAGGGAGCATCAACCTTGTCTCTTCCATTCTCAAGTTCTTTGGTATCTTTGAAGGCAGTGCTAGCTTGCATCAATAATATAACTGGGAAAGCTGCTACACTTTGCTAGGCAGGTGTTTTAAGCAATGCCAGAGTGAGACACATCTCAAAGTGCACTGGTTTAGGATTCCCATTCAGCCCTGCTTTGAGGTTGAGTGGCTCCCTTTCTCAAAGGTGCAGGCAGAGGAGATGTGGAGGAAAATGGTGAGGAGATGGCAGATATAGGTCAGATGCCACTGCACATTAGCAGTTCACACAGGTAGAGAAGAAGGGAGAGGTATCTGCTGCAGAGAGTACTCTCTGGAGCCCTGCTTATTGCTAAGTAGAGAGATGCAAAAAAATATTGGACTTGGTTTGTAGTGAGGGTGAACTACACTCAAAACTTGGTATTGTCTGCTAAGGCTAACAGAACTCACTAGTATCATTAGGTAAAATGGTTTCTGCCAATAGGGGCAATGATCAGGTAACATTTTGCTCACATTTTTCAACCTCAAAGAACTTGCACTCAGCATTAACTCTGTTGCTGTGGAAATTATGTATGTTAACATAATTTATTCTTGATAAAACCTGGCTTGCTGCTTAGCTTGATAATATTTGCCCCGTTGTCTTGGGGCAAATTGGGGGGGAGAACGGGCGCGAACTGTCCTGTATCATTGTCTTGGAAATATCACAGAATCACAGAAAGGTTGAGGTTGGACGGGATCTCTGGACATCATCTAATCCAACCCCCCTGCTCCAGCAGGGACACCTAGAGCATGTGGCACAGGGTGGTATCCAGGTAGCTTTTGAAGACCTTCAGAGAAGGAGACTCCACAACCTCCCTGTTCCAGGGCTCTGCCACTCTCACAGTAAAGAAGCTTTTTGTCATATTCAGGAAGAATATATGTTCTTATTTATTCTTCTTGTGTTTCAGTTTGTGCCCACTATCTCTCATCCAGTTGTTGGGCACCACTAAAAATAGTCTGGCCCCATCTTCCCCGAAGACACTTGTAAACACTCATAAGATCCCCTCTCAGTTTTCCCCACGCTAAGCAGTCCCAACTCTCTCAGTCTTTCCTCATAGGAGAGATGCTGCAGTCCCCTAATCATCTTTGTGGTGCTCTGCTGGACTCTCTCCATTGGTTCCGCATCTCTCGTGTACAGGGAAGCCCAGAATTGGACACAGCACTCCAGAGGTGGCCACACCAGAGCTAAGTAGAGGGGCAGGGTCACCTCTCTCAGCCTGCTGCAACCCTCTTCCTAATGCATTTGGCCACAAGAGCACATTGTTGGCTCACAGTTAACTTGTCTACCAGGACCTTCTCCTCAGAGAAGTTGATTTCAGTGTGAAAAGTAGGGGAGCAGTGATGAAGCATGACATGGATAGTTTAATATCTTCATTACAAGAAATGATAGGAATATCCTTTTACATATTAATAATTAGAGCAGCATAAGTGGAATAGTAAAAGGAAAAATAATTTAAGGTTTGAAGTAATTGTATTGCCCAAGACAACTTAGCAACTCCTGTTGCTTTATTTGCTCTGCTGTAGTGGAACTCTATGGGAGTAGAGTTGTTCAGCAGTATACAAAACTTCACCTAAAAATAAATCACTTGTGTTTCCTGATGTTACTCTTGAAGTACAGCAGACCTGTTCAGTTCAGTGCAGCCACTCCTTTGTCTTAGCTGAAATGCAGCCCTGCGGCCTGGGCAGCAGCTTTGCTGTTCTCATGACTAGGCAGAATGTAAAGGTCTAATGGCCAAATAGCATTTGCAGTGCTGCTCTCTTTGTGTATTAAATACTTTATGGTGAGATTTGCCTTCCAGATGAACTGGCTCTGTGCCCTGAAAGCACTTTGCTTCTAGCACCTTGGAAGCATTGTGGCAACCATTTAGAGAAAGGGTAGGGATTTGCCATCTCTGTCACCTCCCCTGTCCACTGCTTACACTGCTGTCAAGAGTAACTGCAATAACACGGGATTTACTTCACATTTTCACTAGTGACTTTTGCAAGTGTGGCTTTGTGAGAAAAGCCAGAAAGTCCCTAACGTGCTCTACGTGACCCTGCGTGAGCAGGGGGGTTGGACTCGATGACCTCTGAGGTCCCTTCCAACCTTCGGCATTCTATGATTCTATGATTCTATGATTCTATGATTCTAATAACAAAAACTGGAAGCTCATGGAATGGAGGACTGACTGGTTGCTGTGCCTGAACTCTAATAGGCATCTCCTTGATAGACACTTTCTTTCACCAATTTTTGTAATATAATTACAAAAATTGTTTTACTCCAGAGTTGATTCAGGCTCTTTTGCATGGCATAGCAACATGAAGGATGTTCAAAACTGTCCCCAACTACCAATACTCATCCCCATCACCAGCTGGAAATGTTTCAGCCACAGCTACTTTTTCTGTTACTCAGCTGTACACTGATGGCTCTGTGGAAGCAGAGGATTCCTTAGTGAAGGAAGACTTCTGAAGGCATCACAGACATGTGTCCTCTCTATAAAACAGTAATAATGCCTTACGTTCCCCTAATAGTAATAATGCCTTATGTTACTCTAATGCCACCAAAGAGGTTATACAGACAACTTCTCTGATTAACTGTGCATTACTGGGCACAAATACCACATTATTGGGCTCTGACAGCAGAATAGGCTAGAAATTAGGATTAGCTATGTAATGTTCATTTAAAATTATTAATTTCACAGAGGTAGAATTTAGAGAAGATAGAATTTATCTAGAATATACAGGTTATCATCTCTACTATATGAGCTACTGAAGAGAGCCTTACACAACATCTGTATACTCACCCCAAAATATACATCAACCTATAAGCACATATTTCAGCCTCCTCAAAAGCTTGGCTTTGCTTGTGGAATAGCCTAGTGAACGATCTTCAGCATTACTGGTTGGCGTCATGGAAAGCAATACAAGCAGAAGATACTTATTGCCTAAATAGGAGCTGGTCTTTACTAAGAAGGTTGGGTGTTTTTATTTTTTCATTTCATATTTTCTTGAGTGTTCCTAAATGCAAGGTTTAACAGTGCAACCAGGGGTGAACTCTATTCTCAGGCAGAGGCCTACACTGGAATTAATTTGGCGTCTTCAATGATAAACTTCAGAAAGCCATTTTTCATTGCCCTTCCTATCTTAATAACTTAGGCCAATAACCATAGCAGCCTGTTATACTGTTCCTTGAACAGCTGGGACAGTCATTTCATATTATTTTCATGGTTTTGCTCCTGATTTAGCCAACATAGTAAACATTTGCAATGGGAAAGAGGTCAGTTTTCAGAAAATAGGATCAGAAATTACTACAGTCTGTGCATTGGAGTGGATGGCTCTTTACTCTCAAAAAAGAGGTAATACCTATATTTTTTAAATCATGTGCTTGTGAGTAATTAAAGTGACTTTCAGATTGTGTTGCTATCACCTTGATAGCCACAGTAGGTAATGGATATACTGCACTCAAGTTTTTCTTATGAAAACCTAGGACAGCACCAATGACAATTTTATTTTCAAAAGGAAAGGTTTTAAAGATGTCATTTCTGATCCTGAGCAAAGGAAGAGCCATATGGACAGATAGCCAACAGCTTAGTATGAAACCCAGATTCAAGTCCTTGTTTCACTCTTGCTCTCTCTGATCAACTAAATAGTTATCTTTACAAAGTGGAGCCACTCCAGAAAAGAGAAGCTTATCCAGAAAAGCTCATCCCTCAGTCACTTGCGTAAGGAGGAAAATACCTGGTTCAAGATCCCTATTCTGTGATACCCATTCCAGACAGAATTCTTTTGCACGAGTTCTGTGTTTATTCCTGATAATATTGTGAGTTAATCATGCCTCTTTTGAACTTTGTACCATGGCTTTTATAATGATGGCAGAACATAAGCGCTACACGGTATTGCATGCGACAGTTTTCTGTAGCAGGCAGAAAGGCTTGTGGCAGAGTGTCAGGACAGGAACAAACGGGGAGAAAATGAGCGGACATGAGTTCTGGAGCAGAACATAAACACTGCTAAGGAGAGCAAATAGAAGGGAAATGTTGCTGCTGGGAAGCAGAGAACAGAAAGCAGGAAGGCGGGAAGCCAAGCAGGAAGGAAAGTTTTAACTTCCCCAAAAGGATACAAAGCAAAGAATATATAAGGATCCCAGTCTGAGTAAGGAATATACAAAAGTCAGGAACATTTCGTCTCAGTTTTTCATTCAAATTATTATAAAGCATAGATCTTTAACACAGTTTTGATATTTATTTAGTTTCAAAGCGGTCCAGAATTTTAAATGTTTGAATCTAATATTTAAAGTCAAGCCTTTCTTTAATTTTTTAGTTACCTGACTGTAACTCATTCCTCCTAACCTCAAACTTATGAATGTATTTAATTTAATTCCCCTTTAAAACAGACAAAAACACATGGTGGAAACTGCTTATGCAGTAATTCATGTGCGATACATGATGCTAAGTACAGCACAACAAAATTTCTAATGTGTGTAACTGTACTGTGCTCGTGGTTCAAATTGCAATTTATAGGCTACATCTGTGTGGAATAAAAAAGATTGCTGTCTTTTTGCATTTCCAAAAAAGACTTACATTTCTAAAACACTGCAGGAAACACCTATAGATGACTGGCTCTATTTCGTGAATTCTTCTTCCTTTTAATTCTGGGAGATACTTCTTTTGCTGAGCCTTGTGGCTGGGATTACTTGTCTATAAAGTGACTCGTCTAATGAAATAAAGAGTCTTCTCAAAGAAATGACGTGAGTAGAAGGTGTGAGCACATAATTGTCTTATGCAACATGCCTGAACATACTCCTTTTTTTTAATGCATATGTTATAAATTAAAATCTTCTGTGAACAATATGCCAGCCATTCAGGAACCACCTTTATATTTGATTTGTTTAACCAGTTTGAAGTAGTATCACTTGAAAATGAGCTTGCAATTCACCCATTTAAAAAAAAAAGAAAATCAGGGTTGTTTGGAAAGTGCTTAATTTTTAAATCACTGCTAGTCCAGCTTAATTATTTGACTCTTTTTCTTACTATAAATGAAGAATGAAGGTATTTGAGAAGATAACTGCTTTTGCTCATTTATGTGCCCATGAGGAAGAGGCTCATCTCCCAGATCCTCATGGCTTGGGAATTTCAGCATTGACTAGAATTAAACCAACAAACAAAAAGAAACAGAAAACCAAAAAACTTCAGGAGATGAAATAAACAGAGCATTCTTGATCCTAATAAATGGAGACATCAGGAATGTCCGATGAAAATTAACTTTGATCTCTTCGTAGAAGTAAAAATGTGGAGATGAGAAAGTAAGGTAGTAGAGTAAGGTAGTAGATGGTAGGTAGTAGAGAAGGTGAAAACCCCTTCTTGAATCACCCCGTCTCAGGGAGTGATCTGATGGTGGGTAGGACAGGTCTGCGTGCATAGCATGCATGTACAGTTGAACATGTTTTTAACTTCTCAAGATGCAGAATCTTTGTGTGTGTCTGTATATGTGTGTATTGAAAGAAAGGAGAGAATTCCCACAAAGCAAACATTTCCTGGTCACTTCTAGTGCCACAGACTGAGTGCTTGCCATTTTGCTGCATACTCTGGGAGAGGGCAGTTTGTGTTTCCAGGGCCCGGTCCTGGACACAGTAGGCAGCACTGCGCGGTGCAGCGTTCTGGGTGATGCTGTGGAGGGCTGTGAGCTAACTGCAGGAGCGTAAAGCCACGTCCTGCACAAGGAAGATGTGGAAGGGCTCTCCAGAATAAAAACGTGCTCAGTCTAAAGAAATTATCTTCTATCTTTGAGCTCAGCTATCATGGATTTTTAAGGAGATGAGACCATTATAATAAATAGCATGATGACATTTGTTATTTTGTTATTTTGTTATTTTGTTATTACTGGATGAAATTCAACATCCAGCTTATGCTAGACAGTTATAAAAGTTGAATCTGTCTTGGATCATGTTGTGGGCCACCCATAACAGAGTCCTGTGAGGATAGTTAATTTTGTAATTAACTGCATAATTTTGTAACCTTCCTGGCTAGCTAGAAACAGTGTGAAAGAAGCATTTCAGTGATATAGCACTCTGTATCCTGATTTCACAGCTAGGAAAACAAGCATTTTGCAGGTCCTTTCTCTGGTTCCTGAACCAGGATTCAAGGCAGAAAAGGGACGTGGCTACCCTACATCATCAATAAGCAGATTACCAGTAAGCAAATTACTCATCTCTACTAATACATCTGTAAAACCTCATCTGTTGTAACCTATTACTCTGCTGATGTTGATGACACTTCAGCCAAGGATTTATCCCATGTGGTTAATTCACTCTTTGTGTCTCTTCAGGGGCTTCTTGGCTTGCTTTTTGTCCCAGTCTACCCATTAGGACCTGGATTACAGCTCTGCAAAGGTTATGATACTGTCTGTGTTACACTGATGACCAGAGGTTTCACTGAGGCTCAGTGGCAGAAGCCCAGTTAATACAGAAAGTGCAGCATATACCCTGAGATGGAGAAAGACTACTGGAGAAGGAGATGAGAGGTCCTTATAAAGCTAATCAAAACCTGAGTGACGTGCAGCAATATGTCTGTCTTCTGACTTCTTGTTTAAGGATCATGGTCCTACTTTTGAATTGTGAAGACTTTACAGTTGCTTTTACATAAAAATTCTCAGAAGATGAAACACTTCCGCTTTACTGATGAAATAATGATGAAGCACTTCTGGTTTGCTTTATCTGTAGATAGTTTATCAGGAAGTGATTGGGCTGTTGCTTTGCTGCATGTGTTGTGGGAAATCACCCTTCTGGAAGGTAACCTGCTGTCCCTGCTTCGTGCCCCATGGCCTTTCAGCAAATTAGCTAGCTGATAGGAAATTACACAGGTATTGCAAAGAAAAGGAGCACCTGCGGAGACACAAGTCCTCATGCCCCCAATGTGCTCCATCTGCCAAGGCGGAAAAACTGCAGAAAGAAAAACACCTACAGCTAGGTCTGCCTCTTGACACACAGGTACAGTTGGGTTAGTATCAAAGAGACCTCAATGTCTACCCTTGTTCCCTTTTTTGTAGAGTTTACCTGTAATCTCAGATGAAGTTATTTGGAGAAACTGTTTCCCATGCTTTGGCAGCTCCATTCTTTAGAATTAATCGTAACCTGAAGCCTACCTTTATTTGAATCACTGTCACCATGTTTGTGTACTTAATGTGCAAAGCTCTTTACAGGTGCATCTGCAAACCTCAATGATCAGATCTCTTTGGAGAGATCACAAAACCAAGTGCAACCCTGTAAAATCCAACTGAGTTAGCATATGATGGAGTAAGAGGGTAAACAGCACAGCAGGCAAAGTAAGAAAAATCTGTCGCTCTGGGGGAATGCAACACCTTTTAGGAAACACCTCTGCCCAGAGACCTGACCCATTTTAGCAATTTAGTTTCTTATGTGACAGTTCTGCTTTCAGCTTTTCACAGGCAGTGTTATTCCTGTGTTTGTTTGGTCTGTATGCCATCAGTATCTGTTCTCCAGCATTTAACTCCTCAGCTCTTCGGGGTTCACAGTGGAGTACTGGAGCATGACCTTAACCCCTCAGCCCCAGAGTACTACTATTACTGCTGAGCAAGTTATATATACATATATATATCTTATATATCTTGATATATATCTTATATTTATATCATATATATATATGAGTGACAGTGGTGAGGGTCACTAGTGGGTAAACTTGGTATTCAACCATGTGGAGGGAGCAGCAGGCAGAGGCTGAGTTTACAGAAGCCCTTCTGGGTTGCTATCATCCTCCTCGTTTACCTTGTGCAGTTGTCTGAGGGCTGTCACAGTACAAGGTTGCTCTCTCCCTTGCCTCCATTCTTGGCCATCAGTTCTTGTGGTTTCCTTTATATAGGTTTTTACCTGAGCTCACAGGAAGCTGGATCAGGGAGTTTAGATCTCTGAACTGGGTCTTGCATAAGTGTCAAAATCAGTGAGGGAGAAGGAAAAATAAGTCAAGGAATGGTGAGGTGTGGGATGGTTTGCTTGGGAAGTGGTGAGAACCTGTACCTTTACACTGCATTATTATTATTATTATTATTATTATTATTATTATTGACAGTTTAGTTGCTTGCTAGGTTGGTGTCATTTCAGGCTTAGACATGAAAAGCTGCAGCACCAGTAAGGGAGAGCGAGCAGCCAGGCCAGCGCAGTTCCTCAGCAGCCACAGCAGGACATCTCGCTCCCTCCTGACCTGCCCACAGGTGGTGACTTGGTAAATGTTCCTCTCCTCTCCGCTCTCTCTGCACTGACAGAGTCAGTGCAGGCAGCCTGTATGGTTGCATTAACCTAGCAGCTGCACAGTGTTAACCTACTTACCGTTTGCTGCTTTGTGGTGCTGTATTATTAAAAATGCCTAACATCTGCGTAGAGTAGCATGGCTGCTTGGAAGCTGAGTACAGCAGAGATCATAAGCTGGTCTCCTGCCTTGTTCTACCTTCCTGGACAAACTTCATCACTTCTCAGTGCAGGGTTCACTGTGGATATTCTCATAGCTATGCCATGTGTCTTTTGGTCTAACAAGATGAAATCCTGTGAGGCAACCCCAGTTTAAATATTGCTGTGCTCCTCCCAGCCTGTCCCTGCCATGCGTTACTGTTTTTGCATCATAGCAACATCTTTCCTGGTGCCATAGCAGCTATTTGTATAGCCACTGTGTGCATGAATTAAAGAAATAAGTGTACTCGAAGCAAAGTTTCTTTCCACATTATGTTTAACCATTCCCTTATCTGCACCACAATGCACAGGAGCTCAAGTAATATCAGCAAGAGAGTGAGGAGAGAAGGGGGAAGAAGAGAAAGAGCAACAATACTCTAAACACTATTGCTAAAGACTTTGCTCTAGGAAATCACAGCCTCATTAGGTGTGGGGTCTAACAAGGAGTGGTTGAAGTGGATCTTTCTCAGCAGTCATCTTTACTCCTCTTGGGTGAGTTTGGGCGTACTTTTGTTGCTAGCTTGGTTACCAAGAGGGCTTTTTTAAAAAAATCTTTCTCATCCTCTATACTTTTGGATGTTTTCCTTCTTTTTCTAAAGGCTGATCTAAACGCTGCTTGCATTTACTGTACTTTTTACACACATAAGAGAAGGAAAGTTTTATCTCTGCCTGGCTGATACATACCTGTAAAAAAAAGCACTAAACCTTTTTCTTAGCCAAACTTTTATAACCAGAGTAACTCTAGGTTAACAGGCTGTAACTAAAGAATCAAATCCTACAGTAAAGTCTTTGGGCGCTGACTCAATCACAGCTATTTGCTGCTAGATTACTGACTCGGCTTCGGCCCTCAGCAAGGTATTCCTCTCGGAATTTGCTAATCCCCTGTCTACCCTGGTATAGTCAGTTAAATCACATTGGATTTTAACGTACCTTGGTACACCTTGAAAGCAGTGGGATTTGGTTTCCTAAGTGCTTCCCAACCCTTTCCATTAACAAGAGACCTTTAGAAACTGACTATTCTTAAACAGTGAAATTTAGAGTCTCTGTAGTTAATGTCCTAAAACTTTTCCTAAATTCCTCCTGTCTTCTGCCTGAAAAAAGGCTTCAAGCATTACATAGCTCTGAGGATTTTTAAAAACTGTGTCCCAGTGGAATGATCAGATCCTTAATTCAGGAAACTCCAACTCATTAAGAATTACTCAGAGTCACCTGAACATTTTGTACTGACAATCTAGCTAACATAATGTAATTCCCTTAGTCCTGTTCTGGCATGTATGGGACTCAGTGGAAAACTTGACAGAGTTTTTCTGGAGGTGTCTCTGATTTTGCTATTTCAAAGGCATAGTTACGTACAATCATCTCTTCTCTTTGTGTTTTTGATATTAATTCCTAGCAACAATGAGGAAAAATACCTTTGGAAGTCTATGAGTGATTCTTAGGTGAAAAGATGATTTCCTTTCTCTCTGTTCCTCCACATTTACAATTCTTGCATGTTTTCAGGGAGTAGCAAAGACAGAAATCATGACTAATGTTACCCAATATCCTGATACTTTTATCTTAGAGATTCTGCTCTAGAAACATACGTCTTTCTAGCCGTCTGTCTTGTAACTTCCTTAAGATACGTGCAGCTGTTCAAAATAAAAGTATAATCTAGGAAATCGGGTATGTAAGATTGCTTACCATATATTAAAAACAAGGATTCTAATGACAAACTATTTGAACACTTCTCGTGTAGGCTGTTGTATAACTTTTTATTATCATAATGATAAGACTGCTTTGTAGTATACTGAGTGATACAAAATGAATAACTAAATTTGTACAGCATATATTTCAGCCTTTGGTCTTTCAGTTACATCATTCTAATTACAATTCTAGTTCTAAACTCTTTATCAGCATCTGATAAATGCAGTCATGTTGCTACTGTACTTTTCCATTTGCATGCAGATGTTAGAAGGGAACTGATAATGATGTTTAAAGGTCATCCTAAAGTTTCGTTAGCTAAGACAAAACTTTAAAGGTTTCATCTTTATCATTTAGTCAGTACAGACGAGACAGGTTGGCAATATAAGGTATACATATAAACACTCTTCCTACCCCACAAAGTTTACAGTCGAAATAATAAACAGAGAAAATGAGACATACTCCGACATAGAGGAAGGAATTGCTTCTCTTTTTTGTCTATTGTTTGATACGTAATTTCTGAATTGAAAATGAAGTTAACTTTGCACTTTCAGTTCTTTTGTGAGATAAAGGAAAGGGCACCCACAGTGCAATGAAAGAGACTAAGAAATTCTCACAGATCAGATCGTGCCCTCGATGGCTGCTACACTCAGTGGAAGTCGTTGCAGCAGGGGAAAAGCCTCCTGTCTTTGGCATGTCGGATACCTTCAAATAAATCATATTTCTGCTAATGCTACACCTCCTCAAAACCTGCCAAATTACAAAACTACATTGGCACCAGTTATTCTATTCATTTTTGTTCCTAAAATATTCATAACATCACCTCTTTTATAAGAGAATGAGGAACATTAAGAATTCAAGAAGTTTTTTTTTTTTTCTAAAAAGCAGCAAGCTGCACTGGATATAAATAATGAGAAGTTTTCATATCAAAGAGATGCAGAAACACATACCTTGATTGCAAATGCACCACAGAGCAGGTACGAGTGAAGCGCAGTGCTTGCTAGTGAGCAGCCAAGCCCTTTCTGTTGTGTGAATGAGCCTAACTTCTGCTTTTCTGCCCCTCCCTGAAGAGAACAGACTCATCCCCTTTTGATGACATCACATTCCTGGATTTCTCTCTTACGATACTTTATTTCAAACCAAAGTTTGTCTGCTGTATCCAGGAAAATCAGCAATGTTTGACTATGGACGATAAATAATACAAATCAAGCTAAAATATTGATGTGCCACAGCATGTATATAAACAATCGTGTGTGTTTGCACAAGAGCCTTCAGAAATTTATCCATGCACTTACACAGAACTTTGATTGCTATTTTTTTGATGGTGATTTTTTTACAGTTGCTAGACACTATCAAAAGTTAGCTGGGTCAGCCTGTCATGCTGAGATCTTTAAAACAGAGCACATCAAATACCTCATTTACCATCTTAAATACCATCTTTAATGTGAGAAATCTGCTATTTATAGTTCTGCAAGGCAGACAGTGTTACTTTTCCTTGGCAGAAGTCTCTGTCCACTCAGCCTGCTGAGAACTAGCACAAGTTTCAGGTAAAACTTAAATACGACCAAAGTTTCTCCAAGGTCTTGAACCAGATAGCTGTACAAACCAGAAGTATTCTTAATACCACAAAAAAGAGTCATTTTTAATACCACAATAACTTTTTTCCCTTAGATTTGAGAAAATAAAAAATAGAGAACTCATGCTATTTTTCTGATAATATTTATGCAATTAAATCTGAAATGACAGCCATGGTTGCAGCATCCCACACAATGGATAAATTTGCAGTCAAATAGGGAACAGAGAGCAGACTTTCCTCTCTGACATACTGTCAAAATACTAATTCTGAAAATAAAAAATACAAGAAAACATTTGGAGCAATTTGTGCTATATAGAGAATATATATCTGTGTTGTATTTGTGTACACTGTGATCAGGCACGTATACCAGAAAAAAATACTTGGCCCCTGATGTCTATTGGTTCTTCAACTGCAGCACTGGAGCAATGTTTTCACTTTCAGCTTTTCCAATAAGCATAACTAATTCTTCTGAAGCTGTTGGAGCAGCTGTTCAGTGTGTTTTCTTTCATTGCTGCTATACTGCTACTAGTTAAATCATTGCTATCATTGCTTTTTCCTAAAATCCTTCTCTACCTGAATAAAACCTAGTATGCTGGAAACATTTTAGAACTCTTTTTGGGATTTCTTTCATTTTTGAACATGGAACTAGTCAAAACATTAAAACAATTTTGCAAATACAACAAAATTCTGCTTTCATTTTTAAATATCTTTTACTTATTTGTAGTATGGTGATAAGATCCAGCTCTCATGTGATCTACTCAGTTAAACCTGAGGAATGTGAACAACTTCTCAAAGAGCAGTTGAGGAATGTTCTGCAGTCTTTCAAGGGTGCTGAAGCAAACGTTGCAAGTAGGTAACCCAGTGTGGACACTTGTCAAAATGGGTCACAATCACATGAGCAATAGTCTTCAATCACATAGTCTTCAGAGTTTTAGAGAGGTTCCTCATGCTGCTAAGAAGGAACCACTACTGGTTCAGTTGTGTGAGGCAAGTAATAAATGCAAAACCCAGGCTTTGTCTGCAGTTCAGTTACTCAGGTGTTTGCAATACTTCTGCCAATATTCTGTTCAAATATAAGTATCAAGGTGATAAAATGCAGGTTATTCAATATTTTAACATAAAGCTGAAATAGCTTAGTCCTAAACAGATGAACAAAATTTTCTCCCCTGCCACATTCCAGTTTTGGGGAGGACTCTTTGTCTGGATGGCTGCAGGAGGTCACAGCTGGGAGCCATAATACCTAATCATGAAAGTTTTAATCACTCTCAGGTGGGCTACATGGGGAAATTCATGCTTGGTTAACATTCTCCCGGAAGCTGGAAGGGAATTTATCTGAATATTGGACTCTATTAATTCAGCACAACAAAGAGTGAGTAACAAGAAAATGGGGAAATGGGTTGCTGTGGTAATTATTTGGGGCTCTTTTTCCACCCATTACTTATTAGGGGAGAAAATCTTGCCTAGCAATATTGCCAGTTTGCAACTCTGAGGGACCTTGTGTGAGCAGGAATGCTCCTCTGGATGGAGCTCGCCTGTGCTCCAGACTGTATAAGAGAAACTGTGGTCAGAACATCTGCAGGTCTTGAAGTATCTGTACTTGTTTGCATGTTCAGCTCACTGACTCTTGGCAAAAGCTTTCCATGGAGCTAAGGCCGTGCATCTGATTTCCTCTCCACACTCAGTGTTTTGCCCAAGATTTAATGATAAAATCAGAGACTGAAGTGATATGGGTATCTTGTGTACGCTGATTACATTTCTTTTCTTTGCCCTGGACTGAGTCGGAAATTCTTAAATAAACTGTACTCAGACAGCTCTTTGCCACCAGTGAGGCCTGATGCATCATTTCTGTGTATCAGCTGCTTGCTGTGCCGTCAAGTGTAAACAACCCTCCTTTTTGGTCAAGTACATTTTTATGGAATGATAAGAACATCTTTTTCTTCTAAGAACATAATTTTTGTCTTCTAAGTGTTTCTGGCCATTTTGGAGGAGAAAAAAAAAAGAGAAATTGTTCTGTTTATTTTAAAATCTTATTCTTTAATCGAGATAGACATACTGTTTCCCTCCTAAAATTAAAGAAGTTTAATTTGCTTTGGTGGGGGAGGCATACCAAATCAAAGTTGAATTAATCAACATTGAGAGGCAGGTATATAAGACCATGTGCACAGGCTTTCAGAAATTTATTTTAAAAGCCTTCTCACGAGATGAAAGGTGAATGCAGGTGCACAGAATTTTAGCAGGGAAGCAAAGCCAGTGCTGCTGCTGGTGGTGTGTGTGTTGCTTACTTACCAGGGAAACACCCTTTTACTTTAAAAGCTGGTCCTCTAATGCATGATACCATACTGGTAAACAGAATTAGACCTCTTCTGTGCTGTGAGAGGGCAGCATTCTTAGTGGAACGAGTCAGGCAACGTCTCTGAGTATACACAGAGAAGATTTATTCCGTAATGGCATTCCTGCTGTAGTGCTCTCTTAGCAGAGAAACTATTTTTGCTTGGATAGATGGAGACTGAACCTGCAGTGGTTGAGCCCAAGCAAATGCAACTAGATTGAACCAAGGACGCGAGGGATCCTACTCTCCCAAAACTTTCATTAAGGCAATGCATGCTCTAACGGTGCTGATGGGATGAGAATGTCTGTCTTTAAGATGCAGAAGTTCTGTGTTTTTTCTACTTGACTAGAAGCACTGGAGCAAATATAGTTGTGACTGTAACTGTGGGCTCTGCTTCTTCCTTGGCAGTCGTTGCAGTTTAGCAACGTGCCCAGGGAAGGGCTTATTATCTTCCCAAGGAGCTGGCGGTCTGATGCTTTCCCCTGTGCCTCCCCACACAAGTGCCTTTTTATTGTGGAGGTGGATTTACCCCCTCACTAATGCCTCACGTACTTATTGAATTGGGGCTTCATAGCTTTTCGTGGTATTCAGAAACCAACTGTTGTAGCCCTGCATGCCTTTTTCCCCTTACTAACCAGATTACTTTATCTGATCAAAAACTGGAGAGTGTCTTTGCTAGTGCTAAGGATTAGCTCTGGCAGACCTCACAGCAGGATGTTACAGTTTAGCTTGTGCTTTTTGCTGTTTCCAGTCAAATGTTTCCTTTCCATTTCCTTCCCCGCCACGTTTCCTTTGTGGAGAATAGGTGGAATTGGTTATTATCACTTAGCACCAGGAAAAAGATTACTGTTTTTTTTGTTTGTTTGTTTGTTTTTTTCTCCCTCCCCTCCTCCCGTCTTCCCTTAACTAATCTCTCAGTTACTGAAACTTTCCTGTAAGCAGTGTTTCAGATATGGCTCAGATTAACCTCCTCCATTCAGGAAGGAAATGCTATTTTTTTTTTTTCCCCCCTCGCTGAAATCAAATTAAGCTTTTTTTCTTCAGTCTTAAGGGAAAGACTTGTGAGTTCCTCTATAAGCTGGACAGAACTTCTTGCAAGGAGGCACTGTCAGAACTTTAAGTATAGAGATACATCACATTCTGTATCCAGTTTTGCAAGCGTATAAACTATGCTGTCTGTTGCAAAAATATCCTTTTTCTAATGTAATTTACTTTGGACTAAACATTTCCCAAGTTAACTGCAGAAGTTCAACACTATTTCACTTTCAAATGTAGAGTAAGGAGACGTATCTGCAGTTACATTGGCATTTGTTGAAAAGGGGCAATGTATGCTATGTTTTCCACGAACTCTTCTGAGGTTTTCAGGTGGCCTCTTTTTTTTTAGCTGTTTTTTACTGTTCCATTATATTTAATTAATAGCGGCATATTGCAAACACAGGCATCAGGGTCTATTTGGTGTATGTTGTGCAACCATGCAATAGGTACTTAAGATACTCTACAACAGTTATCTCTAAAAATTGTTATGATAAGTCAATAGCACTGGTTACTAATGCCCCAAATATGAGCAGAGGGGGAGTAGCTGTGCAATGTGCTGCTGCTTCTTTTTGCACCAAGGTAAGGGTAAGGCTGAAGCAACATGGTACAGGAGTGAGGATGGTAGGTTTGGCACGGGGTGGATGAGGAGACACTCATGTGCTCTGTGACTCCTTTCCGTCTCTGGTCCCTGCAGATCATAATGTGAAGAAGTCTATTCCTCATATACTTAACAAATGAAGGAACTCCTGCACAAACTCAAAAATATTTCTATGAAAACCTGCCAAAACAGACTGTTGAGATTCCAGTTGAGATGCTGTGATGATGGAACTGTTCATATTTTAAAAGCTAATGGCCTTTCAGTCAAAAGCAGCCATAGACCTCGGGGGCAATATATTCTGCTTATGTCTTGAATCTTTCATATGAAAGCTCTACTGATTTTTCACAGATCTGATGAACCACAGATGTGCTGAGATAACTCCGATCCCCTAAGGCAATCCTTGTATACATTCATTACACAGATCCCTATGTGATCAACTGGAAGGAAATTCATATTCAGGTGCAATATTTTGTCATTAGCTTACCTGCACTTCCAGTAATATTGATATACTTGTAGTATGCGCTGTGAATTAGCTGGCAATTTGTCTGTGTAAAGTTTTTCATATGTGCCTTGCCCTGATATATATACAGTATGTATGTACTGTTATTGTCATCTGTAGCAATATTTTAGCCAATTCCTGGCAGCACATCCTCCCATCAACATCAATCACTGCAACTACATGGAATTTAATAGGACTGCATGGTAGCTGCTGCTTGGAGGTAGGCAGAGGAAATATGGTTTAGCTGAAAAGTACTTGTTCCCTTCCTCAGGCTTTGAAATTATGTGGAAAGGTGACAGTTGAGTAGAAGGCCATTTGCCTCCTAGTCAGTGCAAGTTTCTGAACTTCTCTACAGTGCCATGCACTGATCCATCAGATGATGAAAGGATGCAGATCTTCTTACTGTCTCTTAAGAAAGAGATGTATCTGACAGAGTTAAAGCTTAAAGTATGAAATATGTTCCAATCCCAGGCAGGCAGACTAGGGACAGTTGCTGCTAAAGCCAACCTCCGAATGTACTGTCTTGTGCTTTTACAGGTGAAAAGACATGGACCTTTTTATTCTTGTTTTGCTTTAAAATGCATTATACCTCATGGTAAAAAGATAATTCATGACCATAGGAGCTTCCTATGTAAGAGGAGAGACTTTTTATTTTTAGATATGGAGAGAAATTACCATGCAAAGTGTAGCATTGGGATTCTCCCTGAGGCTTATGCTGCACTTCCACACTTCATGTTGTGGGACATGTGGTACTTTTTTTATTGTCATACCTACCAAGCATTAATATAAACCGTGAATTGTAGAGGATTCTTACAGCATTTTCAATTGTGTTTGCTTAGTGCAGGAGTTAAAAACGAATTTAAAAAAAGCTTTCCTGGAAGCATCTAACTGATTTCTGCTAAAATGAAGTGTGGAGGATGGGAAGACTAGGCACTTCCTTGAGCAAGAAAAGTGTGGTTTCTGGGAGCAGAATGGTGGCGAGTGGCTTGAGGACAGCAGCTGTGCATCGCCATAGGCAGACCTGGGTGCTGTATATGGGGAACTTGAGAACAGCTTGGACCTTTCCTGGGGCAATGCACTCGTCATACAAAATGGGTTAAAAAGCTGTGTTCACCATTATATAGCCATTCTCACTCTGAAGTTAGGAGATACTATAGATATCAAATCTTTGCAACTAAATTCAAGAATAATAACTCCAAGTAGTTATGTGGAAATTCTTGCTTTTTGGGAGCAGGTTCTTGTTGCTGTTAGCGGTGTTTTGTTTTGTTTTGAATTCTCATATAGTGCCAAATGGCTGGCAGTGACTAATTCCTGTTACAGCTGGCAATATTTCTGACCTCTTCTTGGAAACCAGCAGTATTCTCAATGCTAGGTAATCCCTGCAATAAGGTTCTTGACTTCCTTCCTTCCGCTTGTTTATTGCCCCCTGGATGAGGGTAGAAAAAAGGACATGAGTCCATTGGATTGTACAAATCAGTGTAGCAAAACAGTGAGATTGTAGAGAAGGGGGAAGTTATTTCTAGTTGTTTCCTCTGTCATGCTCCCATAGCTCCATACGTGTGTCAGAGTAGTTGGAATGGGATTACATGTGGTGGATGAGGAACGGTGGCTGCTTGGCCTCTGCCGCTGCTTCTAGGTTCCTCCTGTTTAACAACAGGATGATCTGGGTTTGTAGATGCCACTTATACCTGAAAGAGACAGCAGGTATGTCCTTTCATTTAAAGTTCTTTTTTCTTCTGCTTCACCTGTGAAGCAAAGTTGCCGTGTGTTTTGCTTTCTCTTTTGAGGCATCTTCTGGCTACAGCCTGTCTTCCTGTTGGAATAACAGGAAATAAATAGCATCAACATGGGGCCCTAACTTGGTTGCCATCCCTTTGGTATCAAAGCACAGGCCTTCAGCCGATGAGTCATCTCTGCCCTGGTTTGGTACAAGCAGCACATTCATCACTGTTTACCAGTTCTGTGGCAGTTAACTCTGCCCTGTCTATGAGCTTCTGAGCAAATTTCACAAACATTTATAATCTTTCCATTTAAACTGCATTCGTGCCAACCTTAATGTTTCTATGACAAATATCTCCACATCTAGGCTGACTTAAGGGTTGGACCAAGTCAGTAGAATTGGAATTTTAAGCCGCATCCTTCACACGTGATAAAACAAAATACTGTAGTCTTATACCCTGAAGGTCTGTATTCCAACTAGCCACAGAAAGGTAGTTTATCCAATATTCTTTGTAAACAATTGGAAACAAAATGTGCCTCCATCTGTTACTTAAAATAGTGTGTGTGGGCTGAGGGGCTTTTTTTAACTATTTTTGAGAATGAATTAGACATACAAAACAAATAGTTGTTTTTGTGCCTTTCCATTACCAACTGTTAGAGACTGAGAGGGGAAGGCTGGAAGAAACAATGGGGCAATAACACTACAGGGAGCATAGGGGAAAAGAGAGAACCAGAAAAAAACACCTTCCTACCGTCTTGCTGCTTTTGCAGAGTTTTGGGGGTTTTGCACAGACTGAATTTCATAGCATCCAAGATCAAACTTGCCCAAAATAAAATAATTCTTCGTGTATACCTAGATAACGCAATCCCTTTCCACAAATTTATTAGCAAGGGATTTTTATTTTCTTTGTCAGTGATCTGAAAGAATGCAAGAAACCTTGCTAGAAATATAACTGCTCAGTGGAGATGTCAGCTACTTTTTAAGCAACTGTGAAGCAAAGTGAAGATAAGTAGCTTCCAAAAATTAAGCTATTTCCACCCAATTTTTTTATGTAGAAAGACCATTTTTTTCATTAAAAAACACGTTGATTAACATAGTAAAAATGAGCTATTCTCTTTGCACAGCAGAGAGTGGGTAATGAGCTGAAAATCTGGTTTGGAGTAGAAGCTGTTTGTCTTTAGAGGCAAATTTACGAGGAATGGGGCAGCTTATGCCCTCTGAGGATGCTGGCACCAGTCCGAACAGACAGAGGTACGTGACGTTCTGTGAAAAAAGCAGCCACAGCCGCTTCATTCCTGCTCTAATACTTCTCTCCTAGCTTAGATCTGAGGCATCCTTTAGAGTTAAGCAGCAATTTTTGGAGGGCTGTAGCAAGAACCCTGATATTTTCAGGACCTGCAGTATTTGTTGGTGATTTCTTAACTGAAATGAAATGTACTTAATTTTTGAAAATAAGTTGGTAGAGAAGCAATGGATTTGAAAAAGATAAATACATCTTTGGAACATGCACTTTTGTTAAATAGTAAAGCTCTTTTTTTATGAATTAATCTGTATGAGAAGTGAAAAAAAACATGCTTTTTTGAGATTTTTACCTGTAATGTGGTGACATAAACTTGAAATAAGTATGTACTTGCAAGCAGCAGCAATACACACCTTCCCTGTTTTGTATTATGTCTGTATGGGCTGGAAGGAAACTTCCCTTTTTTCCCCATCCTTTTCTTCTTCTTGTGATTCTAACGAGTCCTCAGCTCTGAGTGATGTATTGGCAAGCAGACACTGTAAAACTACGTCTAACTGTTACTACAGCAATGAGTCAACTCTGTATGGCATCTTTGGGCGGGATGGAACTCTCCTGTTCAGTGAGATATGACTCTCCTGTACAGTGTATAGTTATTTAAAAAAAAAATCTTATTCATGACTCATAAAGACAGCAGTTATCCTACTCCCGCAATAATCAAGAGTTTTAATGTTTAATGGTCTGCTAGAGACTTGTTGAAGAAGTCAAGTAACTGATTTTCTCTGTCCCAGTGTAGAGGTTGTGAAAAGTCTTTCCTCTGAAGGAGAGTCCTTGATTTAAAGCTTTCATAAAAGATAATGTCTGGCAGTCTCTAGGCCGTGTCTCTGGCTACATGTGTTTAACTGTGAAGCAGTGTGTCTTGCTTGAGGCTTGTGCTGTGGAAGGAATCCAATCTGCTCTAGCCACGATAGGGTTTCTGCATCCCAGTGAGACAGGGCTTGAGGTGCCTTTCTTTGCTGCCTTCTTGCCTGCTAGATGAAAGCATGCTCCTTGTGTCTGAAGTTCAGTAGTGATAAAGACGTTCTGCAGAGGCATCTTCCCCCTCTTTTCTTACTCTGTCCCCAGGAATCCTCTGACACCAAGAAAACAACTTCAGAAAGTGCTGAATGCTCTGGGTGACAGCAGGGGTGGCCAGGCCCCAACTCCACATAGGATGGAGCACGCTAGGCAGGCCAGGAAGTCCAGCTCCTTGATCATAAACTAAGCCCTTAAACAGGCTTAAAACCTGATTCCTAGCTGGAAATTTCTTATCTCTTGCCATGTTAACACTTGTGTTTGTGTTCCCCTTTAATCAGTTGTCATGAAATGTTCCTATGGCTTTCTTTGGTTTATTTTGGTTTGCTTTTCCTACATTTACTTTTAATTACTTCTTGTCAATGAATTGAGTACCTCATGGAGAATCCTGGGTTATTGAGCATATGCAGGATTTTTGCTGCCTGTGCATGTTTAAAGAAACTTTAGCTGATTATTGACACTTGTAAAGATAATAGGAAACTCCGGCATACAATATCTTCCCCCCGCCCCATTTTCAGGTTTTAAATACTGCGGTTTCTCTTGCTTCTGTGGCGTTACCTCTGGTTTTATTACAGTTGCAGTTCCTTTCTAAAGATTGATTTTCTTCAGCTCTTCATGATGGCATCTCTGGCCTAGTCTTTGAGTGCTTAGTTTTCATCTTGATACTAGTGACTTCTATGCCTTTTCCAGCATTTCTCAGCTTTATCCTCTTTCCAGTTTCTTCTGTGTCCCTGTTTCAGCTTTCACATGACTTTCTCAAACATAAATAGAAGCTGAATGGTTCCTAAGGAGCTCTGTGGTAGCTTTTTCCAAGCTAACACAACAGCTTTTTTTCTGAAATTGGTGGGATTGTCCTTAGCACTAATAGCTACTAATGACTGTGGGATATTTAGCTAAGAGTGTTTTTCTTGTACATGAAATGAGCGTTGATGTCCTATTTAATTAGAAAAAAACCCAAACATTTATACTAGGTCTGGAAAGTATTATCTGCTTTATATCTTTCAGTCATGAGTTTAATTCGGGATAATTCCACTGTCATCCATTTCCACTTAATTCTGTAAGAGCAAGGTCAGCTGAATGCAATCCAAACTGAAATATCAACCTCAGGCTTTTCTTGTAGGCATGGTGTTTCTCAGTTTGTATGTGCCCTTTGAAGTCTTGGGTTAGATTTATTGCTGATTGAGAGGTGACAATCTTGAGAGCAAGGAGGAAATAAAGATCATCTGGAAGAGTTTCCTTTGCCCTGTGAATTTGAGTATGATTTGCTCACTATCTCCTTAATAACTTATGGAAAGAGAATAGCCTATATGGCTTCATAAAGAACTTAGATAAGACCTATCTTGAAACAGTCTTATTTGCTTCTACTGCAAAGTACCACATCCTATAGAAAGAAGTATATATGTAGTCCTTGACTGTAAGGCTTCCAACAATGTTTCATATGATGTTCTCATAAACAAGCTAGCAAAATCTGGCTGAATGAAACTACTGTAATGTACTCTGGAGAGTTATTAACGGGTCACACTCAAAATGGCAGGAGGAGCCGAGCAGACTCTACAGGGCTTTGTTCTGTACTCATTTCTAATCTGTACTTTGTGATACCTTTGATGAAAGAGACCATATATGCATATTAATAAAAAATGCAGAACAGGGAGATATCGCCTCAGTATGTTGGAAGAAAAGCACATTACTCAAACTGATATTTGCAGGTTGAATTAGAGCCTGTATTTTCACTCCAGCAGAGATAAGAATAGGGAGCTACAGCTGTGTATAGGAGGGTTGTTTGTTTTGTTTAGTAAGCCGCTTCTTAATATAAAGAGAATATCATTGTTACAAGGGAAATGTGATGCAACCACATTCTGATGTGTGTATCTGGAACTATAATAAGAAAATTATACCTTGGAAGACATGTACAGGGTTATTTCATCATTTGGGGAAGTACTAAAGCTTGAAGCAAAGTGGCGTCCAAATCTGTATACTGCATTTCAAAACAAGTGTGGATCAATTGAACAACCAGCAAGAGAGAAGCAATGGCAATGACCATGATCTAGAAAAAATGGCCACTCGGTAAGAGAAGAGAAGCCTGGGGGTAAAGCCTCACAAATAAGCCTTTATTTTTCACATAAGCAAGAAGATGCTGTGAAAAGACACAGTAATCTCTCCCTGTTGTGGACTATCAATAAATCATAGATATAAACTGCAGCAAGGGTGATCTAAGTTGGTCATTAGAAAAATTCTTCTAGTACTGTGGAGAGTGAACCAATATAATCGATGTATCTGTTTCTAGGATGATGAAGGCTACCTGGAAAAAATGTGCAGGGTATTGTGTTGAGAAAGCAAAGTTGTCTAGATGATCGTTGGAGGTCCTGTGGACATGCTTTTTTTTTTTTTAGGACAGTTGGCTTATTTTGAGCTTTTAAAGACTAAATAGGAGTTAGGTTTCTTAACCTAAAATCAGAACCAACGTCTGAGCACTTTGAGCTGATCCTGGAGTGTGTTTTCATAATTTGATGATTTTGGAATTTAGAATAATGGTATTAAAGCACTTGCTCTGTTTCTTTAGACACCAGGAGAAACAGTTGGAGAACTCATTAGTTGAATTTCTACTTTGCTTGGAGCAAAATATCAGTACTTCTGTTCTAGCATATAGACTAAAAGGCACTGTAAGTGAATTCTTCAGCATCCCCTTTCAAGTAGAAAATAAGTTCATTCTGAGATATTACATTTCCCACTTTAACTGCTGTCTGCTCTAGAAGAGTTGGGACTATGACTGAGGAATGTGGTCTGACATCAGCTGGGGCTACAATACACTCTCAAGCATCTTTCAGTATCGTTTAAATAAGAGCACTTTCTCTAACTATAAAAATGCTGTCATCTTGCACAATGACTTCTCTGTAAGGCAAAAACGGCAAAGATTAAAATCTAACCTGTAGTACAAGCTGTTATGTGGAAATACAAGCATTTAGATACAAAATATATATATGGGGGAGATTTATAACATTGTAAGGTTTTCTTTTTGTTTTCCTTTAAAGCTATGAAAAGGATGGATATGAGTGATAGATGCCAACCAGATTGTCAGAATTTTTGCTGGCCTTAAAGGATGCCTTCAGAAGCAACAGTGCTTTTAACTATTGCCACTGGTTTCCAGAATACTGATATCACTTGTCCAGTTTTTCTTTTCTTATTTAAGAGAAGAGAAATAAACTGCCGATGGAGCCAGCTTAGAGTGGTGGATTTTTCTGATGGAAAATCAGTGATGGAAGAACATTTCTGATGGAAGAACAGTGCTGCAGACTTCATCTTGCACTGTAAAAGGAGATTTATATATATATATATTTTAAAATCATTGCAGACAGTATGATTCTCTTGGGTTACACCTGCTTGCCACTGCAATATCTGTTATTTTATGCTTTCCACAAGTATGGTTATTGTCAGGCTGCTGTCATTTAATGTATGGTATCATTTATACCTCAGTAATATCAGTAGAACAGTTGTTCCCAAACTAGCTGTAATTTCTGCCATGCAAGACAGAAGTGAGGCTGAACAGCCTGGAAGGTTGCTCTGAAATTAAAGTGCATAGTTTGCATCCTAGATGATCTTTAGACAAACATCTCTATTGTGATGTCTTCTCTGCTTAGCTTCCTCTCTTCCCTGGACAGATTGGTAGTTTCCACTAAATCATCATTTCTTCTAGGTTTGTGGTGGTGTTTTCTGTTTTGGTACTTCCTGAATCCTGGCCATACAACCACTCTTACAAAATTGCAAAATATTCTTGCAATATCTGTAATCTAGTAAGTACTTCCAAGGTAGGAGGAGGAAAGAATTTTCTTGGAATCTGAAGATCTCCGTTCATTAAACTGGTTCATCCTTCTAAGAAGACATTTATAACAATATAACAATCCTAGGCCAATGCTGAACTGAAGGCAGAAAGAAGCATCGGAGAAATAAATAATTCAAGAGGATTTTCAAAACTGGCAAGCGACCTGCACTTACCCCTGTCAACTCACAGAAGAATTCTTAGGAAGCAACACCTCTGCGAGCCTGCAGAGTTGTAGTGTGAAAGTCTGCAGAGTTTTAGCCACAGTTGCAGTGACTACTTTAACAATCTTCAGAACATCTTTCTACAACAATGAACAGTCAAATTTTGTCAGCTTTTTGAGGAACTGAATTCTTTGTTTCTCTTCTATGCAAACCCGATAGTATCTCTAGTCTTGTTTTTTTTCCTCTCTCCAACTGTGAAGTGTCCTCCCTACTCTCTGGTTCAGACATACTCTGTGCTTGAGGCCAGCGAGATTTCCTGGCACTTTAATAGGGCATCTGCTTTTATTTATTTATTTTAATGCTTGCAAACCTCTGCTATTAAAATTTGCCATATCCCGCAGCAATTGGAAGACCAAAAAAAAAAAAGTGTGAGTACAGATTGTTCGTTTATAGTGCATTTTTTTTTTTCCAGCTTGATACAGCCATAGAGATTGAATATTAGTTTATAATATCACCTGGAACTCAAGTTTATTTCAGATTCTATAAACAAGCCTTATAAAGCACAATTTGAGGTAGGAGCCTGGCATAAATCAGCTTTCTAACAAATCTAATTGTGCAGGCTTCCCATGCATGTGCTGCTTTAGTGTTCATTGTCTAAGTTGTTGGCTTTGCTAGAGATCAAGATGTACCTGTTGAAAGGCCTCTGCTACAGACTGAATGTAAAACAGATTAGATTTTCTGCTAGTCTTTCCTTCCGCTGATCACTGATTAGCAATCTTTACTCTGGATGTCTGGTTTGTGTTGTCTGTTTTGGGTTTAGTGGAATGGGCGAAGAATCTTTGTTCTCATTCACTTCCATTCCTGTGACTCTTAAAAGATTATCCTCTTCTGGAGTGGCCTCATCTAATAAAAGAAGAATTAAAAAAAGAAAAAAGTACAGAATAAGATATTAATGTGGAACAACATCAGTTTGATTTTTCTGATCTGAATGTGCAAGTCTTTCTTCAGTTCTCTGATAAGCACTCGGGTAGAGAGCCTTAAGTCAAATAAGGTCACAGAAATAACAGTGACAGATAAATGAGTGGTGTTTGGAGATGGAATTAATTGACCTGTGTATAACAACTTCCTTTAACTGCTGTCCATTTTGGGAGTTATTAAGGAATATGAGAGACATTAAGTGCTTTGCTCTTTATTGTCATAATTATAGCCGTGTGCTAATGGTATTCATAAAAGCAGTAGAGTAGCTTGTGTACATGTATAAAGATATTCAGGCCTCTCCAGACTTTAATTTAGCACTGAAATTCTGGTGTCATGGAAATATGTTGCTGGGAAGTAATAGATGTTGCTAGACTCTTTCTCTGTAGAGAAAACTAGGTATTTCTTCTAGCTATTACTTCTATCTCAAAACTACACAATAGGCAAATCAACAATGGAACAAAATCAGAAATATATAATGGAATGTATGGGGAAAAATAGAATGAAACGAAAGCATCAATGAATCTGAAATACTCCTTCTCTGTTAAGGGATGAGGTTAAAGAAGAGTGTGGTTTTCATATTCTATGTCTCAGGTTGAAGAGAGAATGGATTAGTTTGAATTGGGAAAGATGATGTTTTCCTCTCAGTTCTCTGTACTTCCTATTCTGCAGGTGTATCTGTGCTGCTTGTTGGTCAGAACCTGAATTACTGCAGGTCACAAAACAAAAATAGTGATTCTTCTGCCAAGAACCATGGAGCTGTAGAGGCTCAGTGGCTCATGAGGTGACCGAGCAGCTCATATGCCTGTGCGTTAGGGGCAGGGAGCTGATGTGGTAACCACATTAACAGATTGGTATCTCCTCTGTTGATCATAGCCCTAAGCATACAAAGAACTGTGCACATGTTCTACCCAAACAAAAGTTCAGTGATATCGATTGCTATTACAAAGCACTTTTTAGGAAAAAAAATACCTTGAGTCTGAACCCACAAAGTACTAATTTCAGAGAAGCTTTCAGAGTCAGTAATTTCAATCTCCACTTTTTTTCCGACCAAATTGAAGTTACCGTGGAAAAAGTTGAGTATGCTATTTCGTCTTGATTCTTAATAACACATTAATAATATGTTTACAGTCGTAAAGTATTTCTGACAAAATAGATCGTTCTGCTTTGGAATATGTGATTGTGGATCCTTTCTATTTTAGGCTAGTAAATAAGATGTTAAGGTGATAATCTTTTGATATTCTGATTATTTGAAGATTAGATAAATTCAGTATTTCAGAAACTCCTTTCATCTTTTATTTGCAGTAATATGCAGAACTAAGGTGATGTGGAGATGTTGCACTGAAGAGTATATATCGGATTAAGAGAACTCCAAATGTGTGTTAGCTCTTTCTGGAATGAACTCTTTCTGGAATGAGCTCTGTCTTGAATTTAGTGAAGTCTAATGTTGAACTAAATCTGCCATAGTATCAATACTGATCACTACCCACAAGTGTAAAAACAGTGAGGTTGCTCCTGGTCGGCCTGGATGGCTCTCTTCAAAAACACCAAGAACTTGACTTTCATCATTTGGCCTTCTCTGTCGGACCTCCCTAGGAGTAGTTGCAGATTGTAACAAGACAAAGCAATAAATTCTGTCCTGCAACTGCTGTTTCTTGGGCTAAAACTCTGGGGCACTCGGTTGTGACAAAACATTTATCTTGGAAATTATTACTTGTGTATTACAGGATAAACATAGGGCAAGTTTTATAAAGAAATGCAGTTAGCTCCTTCTTGACTAAAACAATGTTTGCATGAGAAATACTGTGTCACAGGTGGAAGTACATATTTGGTCATACACCTGGATAACAAAAATAGTAACATATTAAATTTCTGTCTTCAGAGATACATGTTCAGTATATATTAATGATATGCAGTAGCCCACAAACAGCAAATTTTGCCTTGGATATGTAATGCACAGAATGTGGATATAGGAAAACCTTGAGTTTGACACTGATGTTTGTTTATCAAATATGAGTTCTTTGGTAATATTCCTGTTTCACACTGGTGGCGTTTAGAAACGCTATCCTTCAAGATACTTGATTTAAAAAAAAAAAAAAAAAAAAAAAAAGGTGTGTACTTTAATCAGAATGGTTTTATAATCCACATAATCAAGATAGGCAAAAATTGGTTAAAAAAAAAAAAAAAGAACTTTTCCTGTTTTATAGCTAAAGAAAACAAGACTCCAATTAGGAAATTTGTCCAAGTCTATAAAAGTAATCTGCAACGTGGTCTACAGCTGGATGTGGATAACTGATTTGTCAGTTTAACTGACATAGACAATTTCACATCCTTTCTATTCAAGTCAGGTAGTAGTAGAAGATTTAAAACTAAATTTGATGCAACAGTAGCTACTCATAACTCTCATTAAATCAAAGTAACAGCAATTAGACGTTACTTTTTTCCTGGGGAATTGTGAGTGCACTGACATTGTGTATATGGACAATGACAAATCTAGCTTAAGGTGATGTTTGGGACTTTAAAAGCTTGGCTGTAAGAATCATTATAGCGTTGTCCCCTCCTCTAAATCGTTGATGCCTTCTCCTAAGGCAAGGTCTTGAGGAAAGTGCTTTGTAAGCCAGGGAAAGGAGCGTTCAAGTTCCCAAGGGCTCTGTTGTCACAGTTGTAACTACTACATCTTTCTCCTTGTTTACAGTTATAGTACTGGAAATGACAGGTGATTTTTAGCAGTCTTATATGACTGCACATATAAGAGGAGTTCTGCTACCACTTCCTTTCAAACTTATTATTTGCTTGTTTGCTTGCTTTTTTCATTTCTTGTAGGGCTCTTCTTGACACCTTTGTTTCCTCAAATACTACTTATCATCTACTATATATATAATTTTACCTGAAAGGAGGTTGTAGTGTGGCAAGGGTTGATATCTTCTCCAGAACAACTAGCGATAGGGCAAGAGAAAATGGCCTGAAATTGCACCATGGAAGGTTCAGGTTAGATATTCATGAAAAAAATTTACACAAAAAAAGTTGATCAAGCATTGGAACAGGCTGCACAGGGCGGTGGTGGAGACACCATCTCTGGCAGTGTTCAAGAAATGTGTAGATAAGGCACCTAAAGATGAGGTTTAACAGGTACGGTGTTGAAGGTCTTAAGGTTGGACTTTGATGATATCAAATGTCTTTTCCAACCATAATGGTTCTATGATTTTTAATGTAGGTGCTGTCACTGAGAGGTGGAGTTAGGCAGCTGACAGATATGTGCCAAGGGCTAAGGGTTTTGCTATTATCTGCTTTAGTCCCTGGAGGGAGGGAGGGGCAGGTGCTTGAGAGGAATCTGTATTAAAAAGTAAGAGCAAATCACGAAAACAAATGACCAGTTTGTTTAAAAGTATATTGGCACTAAATTTATTATCCATTCTTGTGATAGACACACACTACCTTCCACAAGTTCCAATTTACTTGAAATAAACTGAATTTCTCACAAATTATAAAGGAACTATATAAACTATTTTTTATGATGCTTTCCAGTTACTTCCACATCCCAACTGGACCTTGAGGAATGTCTTACAAGCTAAAAAGTTGCCAGATCTTTAGGGTGGATAAAGAAAAGACATCTCTTAAAGCTCACGTATAATCTAGGTCTTGTTATTTTCAGTCTCGTGTCAGTGTGTCAATCCAATCATCAGAGCTGTCTTGACAAGATTTAGTCATTGCTCCAGAAATAAGATCCACTGAAGTCTCGTTCCAACCATGAGTGGATTTTGTGTCCAGGTTACTAAGTGATAGTGCTGTTCTCCTACTGACCTCCATGGGATGATGACCATCAAGCTTAATGGCCTCACAGTCATCCTTCCTGTTTATCTAAGGCAATTTCTATCTCCTTAAGGCCAAATAAGTGCCACAGCTCATGCTGTCTTCAGCCCAAAGAAGCAAAGATGTTTCTTAGCTTTCAATCAAGAATGAAAAATGTGGTGATTGTGCATTTAATGCAAACAAGTTAATAAAGAATCAGATTCAAGTGTACTGTTAAGTTGAATAGCAAATGTAAAGATAGGTTGTATAGGCTTAGCAAATTGGAAGCAATGTATCTGTAGAGCAGAAAAGATATGTGTGAGTTTTATGGATTTAGTGCAGCAGGTGTTTAATGTAGTTCTTGGTAAAGTGAGCAAGTGCCACAGATTGTTTGAGAATGTTGAAATCAGTGCAGAAAAAAAGGAGCTAAGCATGCCAAGGAACTACAAAGCCTTGTTCGTACTCATGCTATTTTACAGGCAGTGCAATCTCAGCAATGAGGTGGCTGGGAGACAGAAAATAACCCAGATCTCTAATACCATTTTACTTTTGCTCAGGCATATCTGCGAGAAGTAAACCCAGGAAATGAGTTTTGACCTCCCAAAAAGCAATTTGTTATTTTCTTTAGCCGAGAGTTATTTAATAGTGTAGCCCATTATTTCTCATTTCAATGGCTATGCAAGCTTCAGGCTACATGCAGCAAGTTGGAGATAGAGTATCTTAAGTTTCAAAAAGAATCTTGGAGATGCTGTTTACCAGCAAAAATGGGGAGGGAAACCTTCTCTTTCTCCTTTCTAGTGCCATATTTTCAGGTTTTACAGAAATGTGTGGATTTTGTTTGTTCTTCTGTTTGTTTACTTTAAATGAGTGATTTTGCAGAGGATCTATCCATTATATGTCAGCAAAAGTGGTTAAAATTCTGAACTGGCAGAGACTGAAAGGCAAAATTCCCATTCTCTTCAGGGCATGCAAGATTTTACTTGAAAAGTCTGAGCCTGACCACGTTGGGTTAGGAGACAGGAGCTGAATGCACCATCTGCACTCTGAAATCGAAATGTTAAGTTGGTGAATTTTCATTCCATTTCCATTCTCATCAGGTAGCTTAGATGTGTCTGTTTCTCTAAACTCTTTCAGATGACTTTCTTGATTCCCTGGCCAAACTGTCTGTGGTTATGCATTAGTATTACAGCTCTTGGAAACATATTCAAGGTAATGATAATGTGGGAATGTATAATGACAGAGTACAGGATTGGTAGATATGGGGTTAGAATTGCAGGGTTTTTTACATTTGCTTACATTTTGGTTTTGTCCTACCAATTTACCTTCAGAGATTGCCCAGAAATGCAGGACAAGAAAGGAACTATAGGGTAAAGATGTAAGCATTAGAATTTGATTTATCCACATTCGTGCAATAAGTAGAAGAAAATAGAGACAAAAAAGGAAAACTAGTGATGTCTTTTGTGACGAGACCATCTGATGTGACTACTTTATGTAAGTTTTATTTTGATTTCTCCCCTTTTCCTCCTATGTACCGAGTCAGAGAGGAGTGAGCACTCTGTACCGTACATTACTGAGAGTCGAGACCAGTGTGTCTGAATCTGTGAATATGGTGATAGACAATCCTTGAAAACAAATACAGGGTCTGGAAGGAGAAAAAAAAAAAATCTCTGGATAGTTTAACTATGCAACAGCCAAATATAACACAGTTCTAGACATGTAAGTAGCATCCATATCTGTATCAGCATCAGTGCTGATACAGAAGAGCTGCCTAGGAAGATCTTAAAAGAAACGCCCTGTGAAGTGATGTAATAACACGGGCATTTTTGCCTGAGAAGTCTGAAGGCAAGATTTATTATGTTGCAAGCGTTTTTCCTGTGATAGAGAATGAATCATATAAAGAACATATGACTTCCCATACATGTTGTTAATCACGAAATATTTGACCTGGAACTGTTCTGGAGTGGAGGAGGGAACATTACAGGAATGCGCTAAGGGAAAGCGAGAACTTGGAAGCCAAAATCAAGTTGTGAGCAGAACTTGCACATTGAATCCACATCCACTGCTTGTCACCAGGCATCGCCTTGCTCAGGAGGTTCTTAATCCGGCAGAGCTTGTCCTTGCCTGACTCCAGGCATTCCTCAGGCATTTGCACAAGCAGAGCTAGTCCAGCCAGTTCAATGCCTTGCTGCCATTAAAAGCCACCTGAAATGTAAAAACAAGAAAAAGGGACATCTAGACAACTGCATTGTGCAGCTTTTGCTCTTGACATGTTGCACATATTCCCAGCTTCAAGACTGTAGACACAAAACAGCACGTTTTTTTTTCCTTAATATTACCTGAATGATGATGCGATGACTTTTTAAGTTTACTTCTAAAGTAGTTTGATGTATTTCATAGAGCATACTCAAGATATGGTGCTTCCAACCATAGATGAAAAATCTTATCTGTCACTTCATAGGTGTTTTTCCCAAACTTCAGGATTCAGATATGCTTTCTGTCCTTCCTGTGGAAGAACTTTCCTTAAAAACAAGATTCATAAAATCAAGAAGAGAGAGCGTGGCTTTGTATTTCAGTGTTTAAAGCACTCACTTAGGCAAAGGTAAAATCTTTCTGGGATTACTACTGTTGTTCTTAAATACAGCCTCAGTATAAAGTGTTTGAGTACTGTAAACAATAAATCTTAGTCCTGCTACAATTAAGGGTAGTAGAGTCTCCTAGTTATTAAAATAAGGATCAATTCAAATGTACTGTTACAAGTGCTGCAGCTTAAAGTTCTGTGATGTGCAGACTTGACAAGGTGAGAGTTAAGTATTACGTAGAGATGAGCAAGAAAGGATTGAGGTTGAACAGGTCAAATTTGAAAGGGCAATGAACAAAGATAGTATTAAGCCCGGAGGGTAAAAGAGAGATGTTGCCGATGGAGCTCAGTAGAGTGAAATTTTGCTCATGCTGAACAAAAATATAGCACTGAAAATGGAGTTTAGCAGCAAGGACAAAGCAACTGTGAAATATAATTGTAATAAACTGGGCCAAAATGAGACAAGTCTTGAAGTGAATAGTGTTTTGATATGTGGAAAAGAGTTGCAGAGGAGTTGTTTTAAATAGTAGAGCAGTGAGAATGAAAAATGGAATAACAAGAGTAATAGAAATTATTACTTTTCTTTACATTTCTGTCCCAGTGCAATGATTTGGAAGCTACTTGTGTGGTGAATTTATTTGCTTCATAGATTAAGTGGGATACAAAGGAAGACTTTGGTCACACCTCGGAAGTGACAGAATAAGATGTATATTTAAAACCCAAGACGGCAGATAGGCTTTTCAAGCTCTTTGTAAAGCTAGTTGTTTTTTATCCACTGTTTTCAGATGGGGTGTACTGTAACTTTAATAAATTCCATGAAGTTCTGTCCATTCTCAGTGTAATGGCATGGAAAATGAAGGCAGCAGTGGATGTGTAGCAAACTGTACAGTTAAGTGAAAGAGAGATCATCAGGGAAAGCAGTAAGGGATCTGTTTGCTCACAGAATGAGAAAAGGTTGCATCACTTGCCTCTACCTGCTTGAGCTTTGTCCAGATTGCTGCTGTTTCAGAGCTACAACTTTTGTTTAGGATTTGCTTAGAAACACTTATGTAGTAGTCACAAAAAAAGCTACTTGTAAAAAAAATGGATGTTGTCCATAGCATGGAAGTGCTTTTGTGTTTGTGACAAAATGCAAAATGTGATGGAGCTGATTTACACATGGAGTAAAGGACTACATCTTGGCACCTTTGCCAGCATTTTTAGTGTGTTTCTTCTGTTAAGAGAAATCTTCATGTTCATGTAATTAGCTGCACTTGTAAAGTATCAATTTAGCTGTTTAAATTATGATTTCTTTTTAACAATCAAATGTGCAGAATCTTACAGTTTTGTTGGAGAGAGCTTTGATAAATCTTTTTCCTTAAATCTGAAAGGATTGTGTGCCTGGTATATAATGCTGTAACTTTGTGGGAAAATCAACTCATTAATTTCAGAACTTCCAAAGGCAGAGTGAAGAGCAGGTCACCTGTGCAATTGCAGGGACTAACACAATCCCCATCCCATGGATATTATTGACTAAAGATGAGCCAAGTACCCTACAGGAAGGTTGGACCAGCAAGGTCTGATGAATGCATTGGTGGTAAATGATGCTTTTGTTCTGTGGATTTTGGAGCCAAGGAGCAGAGTTGGACTATTGAGCTGTCTAGGAGAGCTCAACACTTAACTCAGAAGCTGGGCAAGGTTATGGGAAAATGAGTGCAAGGCAGGGAGGGATTAGGTAAGAGAGAAGTATTGGTTTAGGAAGCAGGCAATGAGAAGAAAGACTAGGAAGATGTGAGCAAGTGTTAAGACTACAAGACTGGGAATTTTTGGTTCTATTTTTGGATTTGCAGTATTGAACCATTTTGTGACTTTGAAAAAGTAGTTTCATTTTCTGTGGATTCTCTCTATTCTAGACATTTTTAGGAACCATGAGACAAAACTTGTTCATAGCAGTCTTATCAAATGAATCCCAAACTTCCACCTACTAAGGTTTGCTCCAGAATATTTCTTTCTTAATATTTGTAACTATACTTTGAGTGTCTATGTGTGGGAGTTCTGACTAACACATATGCTTTCCTGACTCAGACTTTTGTTACAGTAACTAACTTAACACTCTTTCTGGACCTAGGTTTGAAGTACCACTAAATAACAACCCAAATCTGGTGAACATACACTGTAAAACACATCTGTTTGCACTGTTAATTTGTGTGTAAAGATTTAGTATGGGCCGTTTCTCTGTGTTTGCTTATGGAAAGTGGGAAGAAAGAGAAACACATTAGGCGAGCAGATTTCTGACTTCAAGCAAAGTAGGATTTAAAGTTTTTGGTTTAAAGGCACAAGTCCAATTTTAATTTTCCATTCTGATAAAAAATAGAACCTTTTGTGGCAAAGGGACATGAGCTTAAATTATTGATGCTGAATATATTGAGAGGGAAAGGAAAAGACTAATTCTTCATTTCACCTGAAAGAAATGTATCATTTGGTGATGTGAGCATTGTAAATTTCAATAAACTGATGTATTTGAGGGACATAATTCTTTTATCTCTCTGCTCCTTTATGCAACATTTGCCTTCCCTCAGGTTATAGGCCTTTTGAAGGAAGGGTTCACTGGTTTGCAAAACGGCCCTGTGCTTTTGTATTAAAGAATACAGAGTATCCTTTCTCTCTTTGGCAGAAAAAGGACAGTGTGATCATAATTCAAAAAAGCATACAATTGTGCGTTTGACTTGCAGCCTGGTCAGATAAATATTGTATGATACTTTGCCTAGTGTTATTCTTGCGCTATGCATACACTTTTTGCATACACTATGCAAAAGCAGCTTTTCTGCTAGAAGCACAAGGTAAAAACTATTTGTGTCCTGTTAGTTACAACACAATTTGCTTATCAGTCCAGCCAGTAAAGGAAAACACACCTTGAATTGCTCTCTGAAGAACAGGGACTGGACTTGCTCCTGCAGTAACAGCCACAGCCTTTGTACACACTGTCTCGACAGCAGTTCCTGCGCTAAAGGCAGGGCCTGCCCCGTCCTCTGCATTTCTTGGGTGGTCAAAGCGTGCACAGGCAACACTTCTACGGGGCTCAAGAGGGAAATGCTAACGTTGGTCACAGGCCACCTGCACCGACTGGGTTTTCACAAGCTACACGAGCTCAGATTCCTAGGGAATGCTTCCTCTAAATCTCCTCCTTTCGTGTCATGGGATACTACCTCCTTCAAACTATCATAACTCTTTTTTTCTGTAGGGCTTTCCTTGACACGTGTTTTATTGCATACTTCATGAATATCACATGACTGAGCTTGCTAAGACAATTTCTCCAGCAGTTTTCAGGCATAAACTCCAAATACTCTTAGAGAACTAGTCTTACACTTTTTCATGACAAGATTTGCTGTGGGAGTTCAGCCTTTAACAGAAAGTAGAAGGGGAAACAAGAAAATTACGGCTACTCTAAACCAAAGAGTTAATAAACAGTGACTTTTCCAAGGAGGAAAAAAAAACTTTGCCTAAAAGCAGCAGTGGGCCATTATCTATTGTTTTAAAAGATCCAGATGTCACATGTTAATACTCTAATAATATCAAAGCCCAGCAATCTCTTTACACAAGTGATGTCTCCTCATGGCACCTCTCTCTGATGTCAAAGAATTAGACAAAAATCTGACTTTGCAGCTCATGGTCTATCAATATTCTTATCATATAGAAAGTATTACAAATTACTCTTACTAACTATGGACATTTACTACAAAACTTAAGCTTTGGTTTTGAACACAAGGGTTTGAGGATCTCATTAGCTCCTCTATCATTTAGTTCATTGAGGTCAGTTGGAGACAGTTTCAGACTTGCTGCTTTACACCTTGGAAAAAAAGGAACTAAAAATGATATTACAAGAGTATTTTATTTCCATTAACTTTCCTCTGAAAACATACATACAGTGAACTCTTCAAGTGTAAACAAAATCTAAACAAAAGAATACTTACTTTTTTTAGATATGAGCGAATGGCTTGTTGAAAACAAAATGAAAATCCATTTGCCACACAGTAAGGAGAAATCTCCCAGGCTTATCTTTTGCCAACCTAAAAGAGAACGCGTTGTCCCGATGCTTTTGCACATGCCCCTTGGCCAAAAGGGAAATGCAGCAAAAAGACAAACTGCTTTGAAAATACTCTAGAGAATAGTAAACAAGAGAATACTATTAATAGAGCTCTCCTTTTATGCTTTTCTTTTTACCAGGTAATTACTTGCCTTACTTATACAAACCACTTTAGTGGTATATTAGTATATTGGAAGAGAATATGAAATTTGAGATAACATCACAGGAGTAATGGCAAATAGATCTCTAAGTTATTTTGCAAAAGTCCCTGGGCTTGTGGAAGGCACGGCAGCTTTTACTTTTAGTTGTGGGGAGAAGTACACTTTATTATAGAGTGCAGCTGTTGTTTTTTCCCTTTGGATTTCTTACAAAGAGCAAGCAAGGAAATTTTATTTTGCATGGGGAGGGGTGGATTATAGTCTTTAATATACAGGGAGGAAATGACAGAGGTTATGTTTTCCCTCTCATTTTAACTTGGCACTGGGAGTAATTATCTTAGGGACAGTGCTTTGACCTGTTGGAAGTTATGTTTGGAAAAGGCTGCAGCAAAATCAATTGCTGCCACTGGGCAGCAATGGAGATAACCTGAGAAAAATCTGAATGTTGAAAATAAAACATCTTTGGCAGATAGTTGTATGCTGTAAACCCTACCCATTTGGCTAAGGAGCTGACCTCATTCTTGAAGTCTAGGGCAGAGAGAGAAGATGACTGTGCTGCATCTCCGTGTTTTGGGGCAATTGTGCAATTCCACTTAATCTGCCTCCTGGGCTTCCATTTAGAAACTGGAGTAATAAGTCCAGTCAATTGATCTGCTCTCTGAAAATTAAATAAGATGCTTTGTTCCCCCAGAAAGAAGCATAAACACAGTTCCAGCAGTCAGTACAGATAAGAAGGGTGGGGGATGGATCCTTTACAAACATGCTGTCTTTGGGTGTACGAGGGTACTGCTATGTCTGATGAGTCAGTATTAGAGGATGGATCCATTTGTGACAGCAGAGGACTAAGCAAGGTCTTATGAGGTCCTTCAGTTTCTTTATCCATTTTACTTTTCCTGTTCCTTTAGTATATTTATTTACAGAGCAATCATGTCTGCATGAATGTTAAAGTACCATGGAAATACTGGAGCTGCTTTGTAATCTAGAAGGAATATATAATTTCTTCAGGACAAAGTCACTCCAGAGAGTCTTGACAGTATATTCAACATATTTAAACTTTTATTTTTTGCCTACTTTATGGTTTTTTATGTCGTCACCTTTCTTTTCTCTGAGTTGAATGTAACGAATAATAGGAATCCTAGCATCATTAATATGATTGTGATCTCCAGATCACAGTTTAAAAAGATATATTTCCTGCATTAATTTAATCTATTTTCATAAAATAGAATTACAGAATCCTTAAGGTTGGAAGGGACCTCTAGAGATCTAGTCCAACCCCCCTGCACATGCAGGGTCACCTAGAGCACGTGGCACAGGATTGTTTCCAAGTGGGTCTTGAATATCTCCAGAGAAGGAGACTCCACAACCTGACTCTAAGCAGCCTGTTCTAGGGCTCTGTCACCCTCGCTGTCAAGAAATTTTTCCTTAAGTTCCTGCAGAACTTTTGATACTTCCATTTGTGGCCTTTTCCTTTTGTCCTATCCCTGGCCACCACTGAAAAGAGGCTGGCCCCATCCTCCTCACTCCCTCCCTTGAGTAACATAAACAAACTGATCAGGTCCCCCCTCAGCCTTCCCTTCTCCAGGCTGAACAGGCCCAACTCTCTCAGCCTTTTCTCATAGGGCAGATGTTCCAGGCTTCTGCTTCTGGTTTTCATTAACTTTGGTGTCGCTTGCCTTTTTTTTAGAATAAGCTTTTTCTGTAAAACATGGACTCAAGTGATTGTACTAAGTAATGGGAGAAATGATACAGTATCAAAGAAAGCGAGATCAAGTGTTTGCAGCACAGCCAACAGATGAAGGGAAATGTATTAATTGACCCAGCACTTGCAAGGCTGCTTTTGAGCCCCGTGTGCCATGCAGGTCCTATAGCTCAAGGAAGGCATTGACAAACTGCAGAGAGCTCAAGGATCAAAAAATCAGTTGAGGCTGGAGCATGTGTTGGCAGAGAAATCCAGAAATTTGGCTGGATAAGGGTGTGAATCATCTGATTGCACTAGATAATCTCTAGAGGTCATTTTCAACCGAGTTTGCTCCGTGATTTATGCAGACCAGCTAAACAAAATAGCTTCAGGCAGTGTCTCTCTTTTTAAGTGTGAAAACCTAAGAGTTTTTATTTAATGCAGTTTAAGCCCAGGAGACAGTCTCCTGAAGAAGGATAGATGAGTTCAGAATGCAGCTTTTGGTAAAGGGGTTCAGCAGGCTTGGGATGAGATGAGCAAGGGTCAACAAAATCCATTGAAATCCCAGAACTTCTGAGGTTTCACACACTTATTTTAGTGCCCAAATGTGAATGTATTATCCTGATATTAGCAACTGACTCTGTTTACTGTGTGAAAGAAATTTAAAAAGTCACTGGCATTGTTGATTATATGGCTGATGTCTTAATGTGATACAACATTGAACCTGCCTCTTCCAGGTGATGTACCTTTTACTTTATTTTTGCTTTATTTTTGCTTTTTAATGTGTATATAATGGCCTTGAAGAAATTCCTAGGATGGTCTACACAGATACATTAACTTTCCAAAAGGTATCTTTTACTTACAGGCTTACAAACCTAACTTAGGTTTGTAACCTAACCTTCCTTAACCTAGTAATGTCTGGCATCCACCATAACTGGCATAACCCTCACCTTAACTCCAGAGATTACGAGTCATTCTACTGGATTTCCACAGGACATTATTGATATGAAGAGGCCTGAGCTGATCCTGATTCATAGTAAGTCATGTCTGGTCAGATGAAGCAAGCACCAGTTCATTATGTTCCCTTTCTGGAAACAGTCCAATTCATATCCAGTCTCCTGTGCCCAGTTCTGATGTAAACAACTATCTTTAATTTTCTTTAAAAAGTCTCATATACGACTCGCTAGTCTTATTGTAAAGATTTTCTTGTCAAATAGAAGTTCTTGGCAAATTTAGAGCTTATTACATATGTTGGACATCTTGATTTATCATTCTTAGCCTTCTTCGAGCAAAAGAATTAGGGTATTTCTAAATACTGGAAATCCCTTCATGTCTCACTTCATGATGAAGTGCAGAAAATAATGAGTAAGGCTCCTCCTGAGGCAGCGTCATCACGTTTCATCTATTAGTTATCTGCAAGCTCAGAGTTTCTCTGTTGATTTGTTTTGTCTTCAGACTTTGTTCTGAAAACCTTGTAATTGCCCCTGGAAGGCACCAAATCCTCTAAGTAAAACAATCGGACTTCTAAAATTTTGTGTGACATCCAGGTGCTAGCTCAAGTATAAGCCAAATTTTGAAATTCCCAATCTCTTGCCTGTAATGTACATCTCTTATGCTGATTCTGGCACCAGGGGTGACAGTGCAGGCACTCTGCCTTGTGTTATGAGCGCGGAGTCCACAAGTCGATGACACACACAGGTGCACGCACACTTGGCCATCATTTACAAGGCCAATCTGACATGGTTCATAGAGCAGTATATAGTTCACAAAGTATGGAGTTGACTCAATTGAGAAAACTGACCCTTTTGAACTCTTAGGAACAGATAAATACTATCTATAGAGCTCCACGGAATGAGTATAGAAACAACATTGGTTTGTGGTTCAAAATGACATCTCTATCTGAGATTTCTTTAGCTTGTTTAATAGGAGTTGATGAAATGCTTACATCTGGTTTTGGAGAGGTGTCCCCAGGGGTGTGGCTTGGGAAGATGACTAGTGCTCTTCAGCCATACATACTTTGGTAGAGTTTTTAGGAAGTGCTGCATAAAATATCTGGTGTTGGGATGAGGTACTTTTTAAACAAACAAAAAAAGTAGATGTGCAACTCCACATGGAGTGATGCTGGTGAAGTTAGAGGATTAGAAGATTTAAAGGAGCAAGAAATGAAAGTTGTGGTAAAAGAAAGGCAAGCACTAAAAGCAATCTATGTTCTCACTTGTCAAAGCTTTTCTTAATCTTGTGTGTATGTTTGCATGCATATAGGAATGACAGCTGCCTAACCAGATAACTTTTTGCTGCATTTGGGAGGATGTTTGACTACTTTCTCCTTAGGATTGGGATAGAAATGTCTGCAGCTTGAGAATTTTGAGCGTGCAGGTGGTTGGGTGCTGAAAAAGGACTGGTCCAAATCTCTATTCATTTTGCTGATGTGATGTGAAGCCTCAGGGAAGCAGCAACACTTGTGACTGCAGAGAGTTTGAAGTGGTGATAACCATGTCAGAAAGAGGATGGTGTCTAGCCATCTGAGATGAATTGTCTCCTCCTGAGAGTAGAGTGGGTGTTTTATGAATGTTAAACCAGATTCGTCTATCACTGATGAAAACCAGCTCTGTCCTAGCGAGGCATTCAGTTTACTGCAATCTTGGAGCTTGAAGCTTTGTTAATTAGAGCACTATGTTGTGATGTGTGGTGGACCTAGATTGACAATCATGCCAGATGGTGCCACACAGGGTAAACTGTAAATTACCAAACAAATAGCTCATTGGAGATCTGTTGGGAAGCTCTTATGAGCTCTTGTGAGAGCAGATCTGCTCTGCAGATACTTGTGGAATGCAGAGCGTTTGACTCCAGGGACTTAACTTCCCAGGAAAGGGTTCCAGACAATTCAATGAGGTTGCTACAAAGTTCACCAGAGTCCCTGTGGACTGTGCTCTGTGTGTTTGATTTCTTCTTTTTTTTCTGTGTTTGGAAATGAGAAAGGGTTGGTAGGAGGCTGAAAATCAGGAGGTTTTTTTTTCCTATTCATGGCTACACAGTATGATCTTGGATGCAGACACTGAAACCAGCTGAGTGCCTTATATGCAAGAGTGAAAAAAACTACAGTTTATTCAGTGTTAACATAATGAAATTCCAGCCTGCTGGCTATTTCTCTGTGCCTGTCATTCCTAATGAGAGGTCTGTATCCTGTAGAGAGCTTGTCTGCCCCTACTTGTTCCTTCCTGCCTTGTACAAAATTCCTGTAATGCCAGGGGAAGATGAGGGCAGCAGTAAGTGAAGAATAAGCAGTGGTCATGGGTGAATTCTCTGTCTTGACTGACTGCAAATATCCAAACAAATAATTTTCACTAACAAATAAAGGGAGGAAAAAAATGTTAGCAACAAGCAGCAGGCGAACCTAGGAACTAGAAGACAGGATGAAGTGGTGTTGCTTTGGTTATGTTGCTGTCTTGCATATAAAATATATATATATATTTTTGCATATATAAAAATACTGTTTTGCAGTATTTCAGTTCTTCAGTTCTTCAGGCTGTTCAGTTTCAAGTTTTGTTTCTGTCCTTATTCTGTGCTACTTCTGAGAAGCACTCAGTGGGCTTAATGCACACATGGGCAATTCAGAACTCCTGTCTGAGGAGCAGCCATGATAGCGAGAGCTCTGAATTTCATTCTTCGACCTCCCGGGAACTGGAGAGCGAGGACCTTGGCAGTTCCCTCCACTGAGCAATTTCTAATATCCACCACTACCAGTCACTTACCCCCAGGGATATAAAGTGTAAAGGGGAACAATGAACTGAAGATTTTCATAATGCTATCATAAGATTCACAAAATATATTAAAAGATATCAGAGGCCAAACTTAATTCACAGTGTTTATAACAAAGCTTCCATGCTATTCTGGCCATGCTTTGAGCAGTTTGAAAATGTGCTCACCATATGGGAATTGGGTGGAGAGAGATGTTACTGGACTAGTGTTGTGAGAAAGCCCAACAGAGATGCAGAAGCCTTTGGAGGGAAAGTAATTGTTTTAAACCTAACATTATAGTTGAGGTTGGACTCTATTGCTGTCCCTGTGCGACTGCTCATGTAACCATAACAAGTAATGCCATGTGTAGGTGCAGATCCTGCCGCTGTACCTGTGATGTTGTTCCTGCTAATCTTACACCCAGACATGTGACACCTGGTCCTGGTGTGGTCTTCCTCTCCCTGGGAAAGCACTGGATCAAGCAGGACATTGCTCTGCTGAGGTTTTGGCCATGTTCAAGGCTTAGCACATATGTCTGAGGAGAGGATGATGGTAGGAGGATCTTGATGCTCATGATCTCATTTGTAGCACTGGGACTTTGCAGTGAAATTTTACAGAATAACTTGCTCTTTTTTTGTCTCTGCCCCTGACAATCAGTGGTTGGAGGCACAGTGTGATACTGGAGGTGATAGAAGAGACAAGTTTTTGCACACTTTGCAAAATACTGGAGTTCTCTTCACCCAGCAAAGTGTCCTTGTTGGCTAGTACCATAATACTAAGTAGTATTATTGTACTATTGCTTCATTTTTAATATCCAGAGGATTCGGACACTAGCAGTGGCCACTTACAAGCACCTCAGCCTTAGAAATTTTATTTTTCTATTCTCTTCTGTTTTACTCTGCCCTACTAGAATCTTTGTTCCCCTTTTGTCCCCCTTCTCAGGCCCAAAGGCCTGAGGAGAGAAGAGAAAGGAGAGAAAAAGAGGAGAGAAAAAATACTACATGTGTATTTCTAAAGCAGAAACAAACCTAGGCTCAAATCCATGTACTTTTCTATGCCTGAAGTCCATAAAACAAGTATTAAGCAGATGTTGGGCCATCAGTTACTGAATCAAAGAAACCTCTATTAATGCAGTAGGATTTTCATTCTAATCTTATACCAAATAAGCATCAACTGTAACAGCTTAAGGGGTTTTGACTGAATGTCAGCTGTGAGCAAAGGAGAGATGACACCTTGGGAACTTTAGTCCTCGCAAGTTGCTGAGGTGATACTTCCAGAGGGAGGCGAAGGGTCA
Organism: Nothoprocta perdicaria; assembly: GCF_003342845.1. NCBI lineage: Eukaryota > Metazoa > Chordata > Aves > Tinamiformes > Tinamidae > Nothoprocta > Nothoprocta perdicaria. Next base: position 3,425,652 of record NW_020455965.1, read on the forward strand.
GCCAAGCAGAAGGAGGTTGATGTGAAGGCAAAACTGGCACTGGCAGGACCACTTGGGAGGTTTTAGCCACATAACCTCCTGGGTGGTTTAGCCACGTAACCTCCTGGGTGAGGGAACAGAAGGAGAAGAAAGCAAAAGCAGAGACTGAGTCAACACTAAAACTACTGTCCAGCCCATTTTTTGGTCTTCTGTTGTGTGGTGCTCAAAAAGGAGAGGAGAGGAGAGGAAAGGGTGAAAAAAAAAAAAAAAAAAAAAAAAAAAAAAAAGGAGGGAACACTCATGAAAGTCTGCACTACAGATGGAGGATGCTTTTGTCCTTGTGCAGCCTTGTGCCTGGGCTCAACTTCTTTAGTCTGTTCTGTTCATAATCCCCGTGGCCTCCAGTTCTGTACTCTTCCTGGCCTATTTTCTGTGATGCTTCTGCTACCATAATGCCATCCCCCCAGTCCCCCTCATCTTGCATCTTGTTTCTTCTTTCATATGCCACTTCTGATGCTCCTTTTCCCCTATAGGCTTCTGTACTATTCTGACAATTAAAATAGCTCCAAGGGATTTGTAGCTGGGGGACAGGGAGGTGATGGATGCCAGCAAGAACACGAAGGACAATCTGAAGTGCTTAAAAATCTGACCTTGTGAACAATGATGCATGATTCCCCTAGCAGAGCCTCGCTAATTCCCTGCCTTTCTTTGCTAGTAGTAACAATGAGCTGGTTATAAACAACACAGTAATAAACATGGTTGGAAAGAGGCTGCAGCGTATGAAAGATGCTTCTGCTTCTCTGAAATCAGGCCTGAGTTCTTCGTAGCCCTGAGCACACGAGCATCTTGTGTGATTCCTGCTCCTGTGGGAAGCTTGCTGTTTTTTCCAGGCAGGTCTGAGGCAGCATGGTCAAACTGTATTCTTTTCATAAGGGAAGCACCATGATTTTCCAGATATGAAGGGAGAACATAGGACAAATGAAATTTAATTATTTAAAAACCTCCCCTGTGAATGTTTGGCTTGTATCTTTGCTATGTTTCCAATCCTGAGGGTTTTTTTTTTTTTTTTTTTTTTGAAGGAGGTAAAGTGTCAAGGTCCTGATTCCAAACTCCCAAAGGAAGCAAGTCTTCATGAATGTAAAACATAAAGTGCTGATGTCTTCAAACAAACTGGCATATTGGGACTGGAGAATATGTTCCATTAAGGCTCTGTATGCCTGCTTTTAACTGGCTGTTACTTCTTTTAAGAGTAATGGAAAGTCTGTAGCTGTCCTTGCTTTTTAGTAATGCCAGAAAGAAACTGTAAACCATGCAGAGAACCTGAGCCTTTAATGAGCAGATCTGGTAGAGCAAGCTTATTGAAGATATTTATTGGGGAAATGTACAGCTCTAAATAATCTATATCTGGTTATAGTACACTTATCAGGTTTAATTTTCACAAAGAAACTGTAAAGGCATTTAAGTGATGGGTAACAAATCCATGAAAAGATTTTTGTGCAGCTCTCTGAATATTAAATATTCATAGTTAATACACATGGAAGGTGTGTGTGGAAAGAGAGTGAGAGAGAACTCTCTCTCTCCTCTGGGTGGATTGGGAGGGGAAAAAGAGAAATAGGATTTTATTGTAGTTACTTTGTCTCCAAAACAACTTCAATTTCATGTTGTATGTGAAGTATGCAGACACGTGAAATAGGGTGCTACTGGGTACGAGGACAGGTTGCAGGGGGAAGGAAGGGCTGCTCACAGCTCATGCTCAACTTCCCCGGTTACGAGAAGCAGAGAAATATGCTTAAGGAGAAGGGGGTTGTCTTACCTGCTCATGATGCAAAGGTCACTGCGGTTTAATGACATCTCCTCTCATTTTGTGCATCTCTGCTATGCTCCAATAATCCCAGTATGACATTTCATTCCAATTTGAGGAGGGAAACAAAACATAAAAAGAAAACATTTTATTCCTTAAAGTTCCATGTGACTTTTCTTCCTGTCTGATTGTGAATTGTTTGTATCTTTTCTCAATTACTTGAGAAAAGAAGCATTAGTGTGTTTAACTTCTTGTGAAAGTTCTGATTCCCCACACACCTGGAATAAGATGTGTCTACCTTTCAGGATACCTTTTCAGGACTGGTTTTGAGGTGCTGAAGAGTTGAAAACTGTATTTAAGTTTGCAATTTCGACCCTGGATAATTAACTTCCTACTGTTTTAATGCAAAGGTGTCCAGCTGTGTTCAGTGCTTGCTTGCCTTTCTGTTGTATGTAAAGATGGAGAGGGGAGCAGACCAAAAATACTCTGCGTTATCTTCCATCCAGATGCCAGATTCGTTATAAATTTGTGAAGCTTCACAATTTCAATCTCAGTTTTGAATTTTACTGGGTTCTGTGGGGCTTTTGTTTGAAGTGGTGTGTGTGTGTGTGTACATATAAAACTTGCTGAATTTGGACCGATGGCTTTGCAAAATCATCTTGTGAAGACAAACAATTAAATATTTGTTCTCAAAACCTTGTATTACAGTTATAGAATGATTGATTTGGCTGAAAGGAAGCCAGGATGGAGAAGCTGGAGTGTTGGGTCTGAGACATGACAAAGAAATTGCCTCGCTTTGGTACCCCCAAAGAGTGCTCTCAAGTTGCTGAGATGGCGGGAGTTCAAAGTGGGGGAATGGTTTTTATTATTGATAGTCTTAACATCCTGAAATGCTTTAGGTTTCTAGATGCAGACTAAATACAGCGGCAAAAATAAATCATTTGAGATTTGTTTTGACTTAAAGGGTTATTTCATAACAACACCCATCTGTGAGTTTTGAGGGTTTAAGGAAGAGGAGAAGCTTCCTGAAGCTGCTATTTTATTTTCTCTGGACAATGCACTAACAGGCTCCTCTTCACTGCTGTAATTGTATCTAAGTGCGGCTCTGCTTTTCTGCTCCACCTGGGAGTCCGGAATGTCCTGCAGCTGATGGCACCCAGCCTGTTGCCGATGGGTGTCAGGGAATGGTGGTGGGATGCTTGTGGCACGTGGCCCCATCATGGGACTGGGCAGGAAGCCCAGCTCAGGGCGGGCTGCAACAAAACTGTTTTCCTCTATCTTAGGTGTGTTTTTCGTGATATGGAAGTGCTAGAAACTCCTTTCTCGTGGAGTTTGCAGATGAAGTCATAAGGAGGTCAAGGAGCTGGCATCGCTTTCAAGAGCTTGAGCAATGAACAGCTCACGTATGCTTTCTGTTGCTGTTTCTTTCTGTTATTTGCTTGTTTTGGTCATTTGCGGTTTACTTATGAATAAGGAAAGATCACAGACTCTTTAAAGGAAGATATTGATGCTTTTGCCTAACTTGCTTAAAATAAGTGAACATGAACTTAATGCATATAGTTTCAGTATTGGGGTTTTTTTTCAAACTTTTGACCTTAAGAAGATATGCTAGTTATATCAGACTTAGAAATAAAATTTAAAAAAGGTGTGACCATGTCCAAACACTGATGTTCAAATGGGCTAAAGTTTTTGTTAATTTTCTAGATTTGGGAATTAAAAATTAAAAGTATTTTTATTAACACTCCTATTATTTAAGTCATACTTCAGTAGCGTCAATATATGATAACCCAGATATATTATTGCCTGTCATAATTTTTGTTAGAAACAGTTTCCATGCTTCAGGAAAGAAAAAAAAAACCCAAAAACTTGTAATCTCTAAATGTTCTTTTTTATTCTTATTAGTGTCAGATTGTCAGGTGTTTTTTAGTAGCATAATCACCTGATAAAGGCAAGATGGATAAGAACAGAACAGTCTTATATATGCACAGACTTGTGCAGCTCTTCTCATTATGCTAAAAGGAAAATATGTCCTGCAGCTAGCTGTCATCTTCTGATGCTTTCTATTAAAATAAAAACCGCAGAATAGATATACAGTGACTCTTATTGCTTGAAAAATCTCTGTTGTAAAGCTGGTATGTTTGCAAATTGACACAGGATCCCCTACACGCGGGAAAGAATGTGTATAAAGTGATTTATTGTGAGATTTGGCATGGAAGATGATTTCATCCCTTGCATGGGAGAGTTCTTGTGCAAGATGTGGTTACTCATATTGGCAAGAGCTAAAAGAGAAAGACTCCTTACCCACTGCCTGCATATTACAGTGCTTACAGCATCATTAGTTTCTAAACTCATTCTTTTTAAATAGAGAATATTGTTTTGTTGTCCTTTCCATAAACTCAGCACTGTAGTAACAGAATTTCCATAATCTGAAAGTTTTATTTATATTTGGCCTGATTTGTTTTAATGTAGGCCATTTTTGATATTTTCCAGTCTTGGAGAACTATCGTGCTCAAATACATCCTGAATTTGATAAATTTATTTCAGTCTTATTTTAGTTCTCTGTTGTAGTAAAACCATTAATCAGAAGTATGTTACTTGGGAACCATGCTCAATTGAATAGACCATAGCATTAAGGCAAGGTTGGATTCTCCGTGAGGGTGGCATTTTCTAGAATAACTGGTATAATTGGTAGTATTTATGGCATAATAGGAGTATCTGTATCTACTATTCAAGAGGCAAATAAAAGTTCACATCTCATTTGAAGGGTCCTGTCTTCAACATGTTCTCTCTCCTTTTTAACAGTTCCATTGAAATCTTGGGGCCAGTTTGGATTTGCATTTACCTGTCTACAGGATCATGATCTAAAAGTAGGCAAGCATGAGCCCAAAACCAAGGTAGCAAAGGGGACAAATAAAAAGATGCACCAAATGCATGTACTCAAGAATGTGTGAAAGAAGTGGAAGTTTGTCCTGGGAGAGAATGTAAAACCAGAAGTTGACATTGCTTAAGCTGATTTAATTAACATAGCCTTCTATATAGATTTATCTATTTATTTTTGCTATAGGTTATCATATCAGTGACAAGCTTTATAACTGAAAGGGATATATCTTTGATATCTACTAAAATCTGTAGGGATGCTTAATTCAAAGGAGTGAAACTCTCCTGAGGATAAAGAGCTTTTGCAGAAGTTTTGTGAATTTTTCCTTTCCCAAAGGAGTCATCATCAGAGCTGGAAAACATGAGTAGCAAGTATAGCAGCTCAGAAGTTGTGACAGTGAAGGCAGAAGCAGCGGATGTGGAGGAAGAAGAGGTGACATCCTAACCAGAGCAGAAATGGAGATTCCCTGGGTTTGGGACAGGCTCTCACCTGTTTCATGGCATTTTTTTCACCCATGTTGTGAGACAAGGTTGCATGGCTCCTGATTGCACCTGAACTGCTGCTTTTGGTGCCCATTTGCATCTGTTTTACTATTAGAGGGCCCTGGAGAAAGACATTCTAAGGGCTGGAGTTGGCAATTTCAGTGTCACAGGGGCAGAGAGGTGGTTTTGGTGTGAATCTGACCTGAAATGAATCTCTGCATGTGCTGCCACTTGGTTTGTGTAACAGTTTATTTGAAAAGCAATGGTAAAGATAATATGCCATACGACTCCCCCATTTTAATGCTTGCTCTAAGAAGGGTAGGTAGTGACATTTTCATTAAAGCCCACTGAAACAATTTTTTCTTCAAATCTATCCTTTTAAACATTGAGAAGAATTGGCTGCCAGCGCATAATTCCACTTCCTAACTTAAATATTCAAATAAAATAAATTTGCATGTACCTAAGCAAAAGAGTGACACAGAATCCTATTGAAATAATTGATCGTGCTACATTGAGAATGGCAGTTACGAAATCGTTAATCTTTTCCTATTTCCATCAGAAACGTGGAGGAGGACTTCAAAGTTGGTAATAGTTGTTGATATGCTAGAGCAAAGCCTGAGGGAAAGAATTTTCACTGCACAGTCGATCTGGTTGTTGACCTTTCATTTCTAATCTGCCTCTTAGTGTTTTTCAAAAATTCTAGTAGCAGAAAAATGCAATGCACTGATACCTGAGCCTGTTGCAACTTTTGGAGGAGTTGTTTTTGTGTCCACTCTTTATGTCTGACACACAAAAATGCAGTGTATTTGGACTGGATTTATTTACAGTTTTTGTCTCTAGGGAGCACGAGAGGAAACATCTCTTCAAAGCCTCTTTGTAAGGCACTGGTCAAATTCCTGCAAACGAATGGCCAAAACAGTGGTTCTCTCCCCTTTGGGATCTGAAGGATATGCATCTAATTCTGTGAAAAGGGAAATAACCTTGTAAATAGACAAAAAAATTGCAAAGCTAAAGCAAAGCTCTGTCTGTCATAGTTATGTAGACAAGCTGTCTGTGATCCTGCTCCCTCTAGTAGTGCTTGGTGTTTAGTGACAGGTTTAGATCTAACTGCAGTCGTGAGCGCCGGTGCTTGAGACCCACCTGGCCCTGGTCTGTGTCACTGGCTCAGCAGTCCTATAAACCTGGCAATAAACTCTACGTCTGGAAGTTCAGCAAAGCTTAGGAGATCTTGTTTTCAGATTTGCACCATTAGCTTGAGTTCATGAACTTTTGTATGTAACTTAATCAGATTTTCCTTCAAGGAAAGAAATGAGCTTAAGAAGAAACTGTAAGTGCTTTGCAGCTAAGAGGAAATCTGTGTTACATTCACAGCTGGGTACATGTTAAAAAAAAAAAAGACTGGTTGGTTGATCTGTGCTAGCATCCATGCTAGGGATCCTTATTATTGTGAAAAGAATACATTAGACTCATTAGCATGGTAGCATCTCATCTAAGTAAAATAAATTCTTCTGGCACAGTCACCTTTGCCACTGTAGATGTGTCTCTGCTTGTGCTTTTGCTAATTACATAAAGCCATGGAAATAACCTTTCCAAAGTAATGTTGCTGTTTTGGTAAGAATGATCAGAAAGTAACTGTCATTCTTTCCATTATGATTATTCAAAAAAAGAAAAAAAAAAAATGTGACAGAACCTTTTTTTTACCCCTTTGAAGATGAAAAGATCTCGATGAAAAGCACAAGGACCCATGTTTCTCTACCTAATTTCAAGCCTATCAGTGTGACTCATAAGGTTAGACTGGTGCTTTGGTGTTGCTTCTAGATGAGAGTTGTCATGATCACTGATTTTTGAGCTTTCTCCCCTCCCCGCTGCCCTGTGTACCCATTTTTTGTTTTCTCTGATTCTCCCTTTGCTGTTTAACCCAAGCAGAATACTTCTCCCCCAGCTTGTTAGAGTGTACTCAAAATTAAGCAGTGTCAGCTTAACCTTCTTCTATTTTAGATAGATCAGAAGCGTAGCTTTGCCCTCCTCCAGGGGAAGAACTCAATTATCCCTTATGTTGCTGAAAACTGGGAGATGTTTCTTGGCTGTCTCCTAAATGCTTGAGATTTTTAAAATACTTTGGTATCCTCTCATGCAAGTTCTTCTCTCTGTGAAGAAAATCTGTGCAGTTCAGCTAGCCTGGCTGATTGGGCAGAAATCCCCAGGAATCCTGGGGCTTGTGCTGTGTGCTCTGCCTTTCCAGGTCTGTCCCAGGATGGGAGGTGCAGCTGGGAAAATAACAGACGGAAGCACCTCCAGGCTGGCAATGTCCATCTACTGAAAGGATCCACTAAGCAATGATCAGCTTAGTATAAATTAGAGGAGATCTGATTCTTCTGAGTAAGAGGAACCTACAGAATGGACCCTAGCTTTACTGTATGTGCTTTGTTAGGGAGAAAATAATTAAAAAAAAAAAAAAGAGGCTGTCTTTTGAGAGAGAGAAAAATAAGACTGTCTTCAGTAAGATGGTTTCTAACAAGACTGAGTGAGCTGTCAGATGACATCCATGTACAGCTGGGTTTTCTCACACTGCTGTGAAATGGCTCCTACCAACATGCACAAATAGCACATGCACCTGGCTGTCCCCCTTAAGTTAAGGCATTAAAGGGGGCATAGCCTGGGGGTGCTGAGGGGCATGTGGGGCAGAGCGACATGCTGTGGAGTGTGAGAACTGCCCAACAAGCTCAAACCAAGAGTCTTTCTAGGTGCTTGTTGTGTCTGCAGCGCAGACAACTTCTTCCCAACTTCAGCTGTTTAGGGATTTCCAGAACTGGACTCAGTATCCACATTATCAGTATCCATGTAGTCTTGCTGAGAGGTACCTAGTAGATCTGCACTAATAAATACATCTAATAGACACACTGAGGGAGAATCGTGATACATAAGTAATGCAAATGTGTTTGACTTTAAATTGTTTCTATGAATTGTTTTAAAGGATTTCTTGGTGACTTTTTTTTTTTTAGCTTACAATTCCTGTAATCAATGTTTACAGAAAAAAAAAATATTTTGCTAAATGTCTTATCTCCTGTGTGGGCAAATATAAAACAGTTTCATTGAAAGTTTATCCTTTATCTGTGTCAAACTGTGCCTATTTTGTGCTGGTCATTTTGACATAAATTGGTGTCTGACTGGGCTGGAAAGCACTCTAGAAATGGCCTCACTCTCCCTTCACTTGGAGTCACTGGTCAGGTTGTTTATTCTGTACTGCCCTCTCATGCATTCTCTACAGCTAAACACTGGTTAAGCATGGGAAATGTAGTCAAGCTAGGATGTAAGGCTCATTAGAGACAAGGAGAGCAGGAGGGACAAGAACTACAGTTCACGTAGGGTTACACAGTTCAGATGGATGAAGCTTGAAGGCAGCATTAATGAAAAGTATTCCTGTGTAATCAGAAGTTGTGAATATGTTTTAAGTTATAAAAGGCTTTTCTGAAATGATCACAAGGCAAGATGTTGCTAGAAGGTCATATTTAACATCTGTATTTAAATTTTCTATGGCAAGGCAGACTGCAAGTAGTATGTAATATGAATCTGGGGCTAGACCCTTTTCTTCTCTTGTTCTTTGCAAAACACGAAATGTATGAGGGGTTTGTGATGAAGTCCCTTGTTGAACAGACACAACAGCAGCCTGGGAACCAGACTGTGCCTTACTTGATATCTCCATGCAGCACCTCCCATGCTGGCCTTGTGCAAAGCAAGGAGTGTGTAAATCTACCTAACTGGAGAGGACTTGGGCACAGCACGGATGTGGGTGCTCCCAGTGGATGTTGGTGGTCTTGTAGAGCCTCCTCAGGAGGCAATGCGGGTTCCCTGCAGTACTATGAATGGGGAAGTATGTCCTTTTGTGAGCCAAAGGGTATGTCACCTTTGGGTATGTCCTGTCCCCAGAGCGGCGCAGTGGATTGCAGCCAGCAAGCTGTAGATAAGGCAGTGCATGACCTTGCAGGTTCCTGTGCAACAGTACCTTCAATGGAGTAAGTGTGGTACCGTTGTACTAGATTGATTAGGTATTATTGATAGGATTCCTCTCCATTCCTGAGGGCTTGGGCTGTGGCTTGTGGACCAGGACAAGAGAGAGCATGACAGGGTTCAGTTAAAAATCCCTCCCTCTGGCTTGAGTTCCCTTCTGAAGCCTTCTGCTCTGCTCTATCCCTTGCCCAGACTGCAGGGTCTGAGCCAGTTGCAAAATAACAGGCAGTCTGGGAAGAACAGAGATTTGAAAATGGCAATGGAAAATAAGAGCTAACACAATATGCCAGAAATCAGATAGTCATGTGTATGAGCTTTGTGCAGTATAGATGAGGCAAGGGAGAGGGAATGATGGAAGGGCCTTTCATGCCTGTGCAGCACATGTAGCCTGTGGGCTCGATGATGAGTCTGGCGTTGCCTCTATGATGTGCAGCACCAAGCGCCTGGATGCTCTAGAGGTATCATAGCAGCCTCTTTTATAGAGCCCCTTAGGATGAATTAGCCTGTGGTCCTCTGTGACAGTCCTAGAGCACGTCCACACTGCACCAGGATCTCCATGAGGAGTAGTTTCTGACATACAAAATTACCTAGGAAACTGGAGATTCTCTCTATGGAATAGCAGATAGAAAGCTTTTTGTTTCCCTTGGAATTTCTCCTAGGAAACTGGGAGAGCAACCAGCCCGCTTTCCCAGCCTACCTCGCTTAGAAGAGTACACTTATTTCCTCACAGCCTTTAACAAAAAAAAATATTTTACAGGGCAGCTTCACTGCAGAAGTAAACAGAGACAAATAGGCTTTGCAGTAACGACCTGTGTGAGGAACCAGGTTTATCACCTACTGTAGTGATTCATGCTGTGTGTTCTGCTTCCCATTACAGAATTTGAAATAAAACTCAGAAGTATAATAGCTTGTGTGTTTGTAGCAATTCCTAGCTCATGCATTTCTCCTTAGGGGCAGGAATTCATACAGGCTTCCTGTTGGAAAAGACCCTTCGGTGCTCCTGTGTAAACAGGGGGCCCAGGTGGACAGATTTTGCAATGTCTCAGTCTTCTGGGTACAAAGGTCTTTTGAGTGTTTAGATGCAGATATTGAACATGAACCTGCTTTGAACACTTGATGTGAAGTGCCTGGACGCGAGCTGAGCTCTCCTTATTTTTCTGCACATTGTTAATGCCATGGGTGCCTTTCCCTGCTGTGCTGTCCTGGATGAGCTCTCGCAGAGCAGTGCCAGCTCCTCTTGATGATGTTTTATAACTCTGTAGAAAGTTTTGGCTGGCAATTTTCCTTTTGAATTCAAACCAATTAACATAAACCACCATCGCTGTCTGTCTCTGGTGGCATGCAGTGGGTACCAATAAACAGAACATAATATATTAATTGGCCTGGAGAGCAGTAGGGGAAGAAATTCAGATGGGCTAGCGCGCCTTGCCTACAGCCAACTGAGAATAAACAACATTCAGAGATGAGAGAGACAAATGTAGTGTCTGTTTATGGTCAAATTAAAAGTGCAGGAAAAAATCCAACTGCTAATGCAAACAGCTCAGCAGGAAGGGTGTTTCTCTGCACGGTGAACCAAGGAATGAACATTTGTGAGAAAGTTATGCACTTCCCCTTGCTTCATCAAGGACCTGAGGAGCCTTGGGGTATTTATGGTAATCCTGGGGAAGTGCAGGAAACTGTTTTCCCCTGAAGTGCCCTTGTATTTATTTATTTATTTTAATATTTCACCAGCTTGTATTTTCAACTGTCTGAATGTTATTTATTACTGGGACAAACTTTTAAGGTTCCTTTTTAGGGCAGTTTCATCTAGAGCCTGGGTTGGTGATAGGAAACTGGTACTTGGTTACAACGTAAGTGAGCTGTAGCTCTTCCTTCCCCTACACGCTGCTGAAAGGCAGTGCAAACAAGGCTTTTGTTTTCTTTTCTCCCCAAAATTCAGTTAAAGAAGCCTTCTAATAACTTCCTATCATACCATATTTGGGGTGAGTTATGTTTAGTTGTGAATAGCACTGTTAGCAATGTACTTTTTCATAAATGCCTTTAAACATCTTTTCTAAAGGAGAAATCAAAGAGCTGGTTTATGCCACTTATTCTCCATTTAGAAAGATACGATGTCTGAACTTGCACGGTTAGAGAGCTGGAGGCAAATGAAACTTGAAAGAAGATGGTTACTGTACATAACCATCATCAGGAGGACTTGAGAACATGCAAGTTACGGGGCTGATAGACGCCCATTCTCAGCCCGGGTGGGTAGCAGTTAAAGCACCCGGTTGCTTTGCTCCATCCTTACCCAGTACTAGCACAGAGCATAAGGCTGGGTTATGCTGTCACATGTGGCTGCCTGTGAGCTATTTACAGCTCCCAGAATTTGTCCTCGGATATCAGGCAGTGCTCGTCCCATTTAATTAACTGATACCGGTTGAAAAAACTGACACTTTTTTTTTTTTCTCTCTCCCCCCTGTTGTGTAGCTTATTAAGGAACTAGATGATTGCTCAGAAAAAGCTAAATGTATTTTATTAGCATCAGTACTTGCAATGGAAAGAATGGAGAAATGCCATAAATATTTGAGTTTTGTTGAAAGCTGTTTAGCTCAGTTTCCCCTGGATCAGTGCGTTAGGGATCCATCTTCCAAAATCTGTTCTGAAGAAAATGCGCTTGCACCTCAGCTCTCATCAATGAAATGAATGTGTTTCTACATGGAGAGGTCTAGAAAGTTATCCAAATTAGACAGGGACTTAAGTAATCGTTTGGGCAGTTCTGTCTGTATAATTAGCTATACTCAGAATTGCTTGGGCTGGAGTCTTTCCCAGGACCTTCAACTCGTTTATACCAATAAAACCTTTTGCTTTTTCTTGGATGGGCCCTTACTTAACTTGGTCGGATGTCAACTGTGCAAGCATGAACAACTTGATCAGAGACTTCCTGGAAAATCTGATGAAAAAACAAATGGCAAAATTTTAGTGAAATTACAGAATTCCTAATTGACAACAGTATGTTTAAAATGGACAAGCGTTGCATATTCTCTGAAAATCAGATGTAAACTATTGCTGCAGAACAGTCCCTTGGATGAATTCATTATATCCTCACGTTGATTTCTTGTGAAAGTATCTGAAAATATTTTGCCATGTCTTTTCTGGCATAAAGAGTGAGATTTATCACTAGAATGTGATAAACACCTTGCTCGTACCTTCCTCTCAGGCAAAGGTATCATTTTGCTATCACTCTGTGTACATGGGGAGTCTATCTCTCCTTCAACAGGCACAAGCAACAGGAGAGCCAAGGGAGAGGCTGGGATTAGAACAAGGTCTCCCAACAGACAGACTGTTGCCTTTCTGACAGACACAACTTCCTGCAAGTCTGATTTCAGCACCGACTTGAAGAACAATAATTGTCATTATTTGACCCTTTCTTTGTTATGGCTAGGGTTTTAAATAATGCATGGCCATTGTATGACTTTTTCCTAACGTTTCCTCTATGCCATTGAATTCTATTTTCTGTTATAAAGTCAGGGCTAGATGAAGTGTTTACTTCCAGAAATCCAGTCCTGTAGGAAACAATTATGGTTTTCCTCTTCTTGGCCATTTATCTTGCTGATAATTTGTCATATTGCAGAATCTATTTTTAGGTAGTTTTGAGCTGAAATGTGTCTTTGTTGTCTTCTTGCTTTCTTTGCTTGTAATAGTTTACTCAGACATTCCCGGTTAGTCAAGCTCCTTACAGTCAAAGTCTATTTCAGGAAACTTGCCTTCTGTTCTCCTTGTTTCACACTCGAGAATGTACAGAAAGTCTCACATTTGTCGCTGAGGGTGGAAATTGCAGTCTTCAATGGAGTCTGATGACTTTATTTTTTATTTATTTTTTATTTATTTTTTATTCTTTTTGGCCCAACTGCTTGAAACTCCTGGGTTTGTGCTAGAGAAGAAATCAGAGTTTGACTTTTTAGTGACTTTTTAAATGTGAATGAAAAGATTTAGAAAAAAGAAAATCACAAAGTACACATTTGTTTTGTCCTGTTTGTAATATAATTATATAACTGCTTTGTTGATGCATTAAATTGCTTAAATTTTTAATCCTTCTGGTGTACTCAAAAAAAAAAAAAAAAAAAAAAAAAAAAAAAAAAAGCCTCTCAGAGGATGTACAGAGAAGAAATTGAATCCCTGGCAGGGATGGGGGCTGTTCTTGCCATGTGCAGTGACACTATCTAAGGTTGTACTGGGATTTCGTTGTGGTACAGGAGTGCCTTGTATCAAGAGGGCAAGCTATCTTGGGCATAGGCAAGACAGAGGCCCCTTTCCTGAAAAAAAAAAAAAAAAAAAAAAAATTGAGGTTTTCTGCAAAAAGATTATTTGATACCAGTAGCAGGTTGACGTGGTAAAATGAATTTATTGTGGGGTGTAATTAGGATGGTGTGTTTAGGTTATCTTGGCCTAATGCGGCATTATATCACATAGGCATCTTTTTGAGATCACAGAAATGCTGTTGAGATTTTGGGTTGTGTGAGTTAGGCTGAATCTCCCATGTGTCCTGAGTCACTGAGGGAAGATTTAAGCAGGATCTCCGTTAACTTGAGGATCTGAGATTCCTTGAATGCTGGACTATCAAACCACAAAACAAAACTTCACAGATTGGGGGGAAAAAAATCAGATTTAAAAAGAAATATAAATAAGAGGGAAAAGAATCTAATGTAGAAGTTCTAAGAAATACTTATTTTGATGAAGACCTCAGCCTAACCTGCAGAAAAATTGATTTATTCTGTCAAGATGCAAATAAGAAGCAAGTTTTGTCATTCTGGTAGCAAGAAGATAGGCTGTTAGCACCTTTCTCCTTCAGAAGTAAGGGACTTTGCATTTGGCGTGCATTAATATGGGGGTCGTGTAGTGAAAATGTGGAAAAAATACATAATCTGAAGGTAGTTATTTGAACAACTGTCAGTGTGTGTGGCAGGAATTCCCAGTTTAAAATCAAAAGAGTGGATTTGAGAATAAACATACGCATGAGAGACTCTAGTATGGTTGGAATATAACATGGCAGAGCAAAGGCCTGAGATAGTGTTTGCATTAATCTATAGGTGATGAAATACTACGAAGAAACCTGAGAGAGATTCAAAATGTCTTTGGCAGCTTTGCAGTTAGGAGCTAATGTTACAGCTGAGTGACTCAAAGGCACGGTTGAGTTTAACTCTGACAAGTTAGTTTGTCAAGAGAAAAGGGGGCATGTTAACCTTCCTGTGGATGCTGGATACTCCAGGCCTTTTGGTAATCACTTGCCATGCGTAAAGATGGGCATGTGCAATTACTTGTGGTACACTTGTTTGCAGCTCACAAAGTGTGGCAGAAGGGAGCAACTACTGTCATTGCCATAAGAACCAACCTACTGCAAGGGATGACCTGGAAGCTGAGCTCATAGGGACTTTCGCATGAAGCTTCTGCCCTCAGTGAAGTCTGTCCAGCCCATTATCTTATTATGAGTGAATTTTGGGCAAGCACTTGAACAGCAAGCTCTGTGGACATTATAAAAAAGGCAATAAATCAACCTAGAATCATACGAAATAACATAAATGTTCCTAGGTTAGTTTGTTAATCTGCAGAAACATCTCCTCAACCTGCAGATCAGTTTCATAACCAGTTTCATCTGGAAAACACTAGACGGAGGAAACATCATTGCTGGTGTATGTCCCAGTGAGACAGGCTGTCTCTCATAGAGAACCAGGAAAGCAATGTCAAAGAGTGGGCCCAGGAAAAAGAAACTCGGCAAATTGCATTTAAAGTCCCCTGCTACTGGGATGGGTCCCTTTTTAAAATTCAGACCTGCTAAAGGACAGTATACATTTATAAGACAGTTAAGCCATAGTACTTTTTCTCCAGAGAATTTTTCCTTTGTTGCCTTCAGGGATTCAGTTTCCTAGAAAAAAAAGTGTGGAAAAGTAAGCAGGACTTGAGAAACCGATTCACTCTTAAAATGCGCTGGTTTATGAAGGGAAAGTCTAATTGCAAAATATTGATTTGAAACGTTGACAGGAATCACAGTAACACTGAAAGAATTTTCAGATTCTTCTGGCTCTTGAGCTTATTGAAAACATGAAAACTTGTGGGACTATCAGTTGTTGCTTTGTCTTTCTCCTAGAATCCCTCATCCTCCTGATCACTTTCTGCAGCCAGTGTTGTGCACTGGGTGGAGTCATTTAAAGCATATATGAAATTATGAGAAAGATTATCTCTTGGTGATCTGTCAATATGGTTTACTTTGCTGAAATGGATAAGTTATGATGCTATTTGCGTAATGAAAAGGAAATTCTAATGCCTTTATTCCTAGGGGTCCTCAGCAATTTATCTGTAAATCCAAGAAAAGTCGGAGAAGATCATTTTTCTACATCTTTCTAAGCTGCATAAGAGAGACTTGTATTTCAAAGCTATATTTGTAGACTTTTAAAAATATTTAGGAGGAATGAATTCATAGCTGCTAAAGCCAAAAGAGACTTTTTATAACTTGATCTTGTGTATAAATAGACCAAAAAACTTCCAAGCAGTACTTTCACCATTTACATTTTATGAATCCTATGCATAACTGAGCTCCATGGATTGAAAAGGAGTATTTTCTCAAAGCTACATGGTGTCGAAAATTGTATCTAGGACAAGAAATGAGCTATGTTTTTTTGTTTCAATATTTATTTTAAGCTTGTGATTCATAGCTACATAGCTAATATGACTATATCCTTTGTGACTTAAGATAAAGCATTCAGTCAACAGAGGGGAGAACATGGACTGCTGTGAACTCCTTGTACACTGATAGACAGATGGACTGTAAATCATTTTGATTTTATAACCAAAAAAGAAAAAGACACATAATTTACTATAATCGTAACATGGTATAATGATTAGTTCATGGTACATATTGTAGCATTCCAGTGGAGAGCTCTAATGATACCTCAAGGCTATAAAATTGCATGATACAGTGTTCATTCTTGATGATCACCAAAGGATTTTTCTCCTTGTTTATTATAATATTAAAGGTCTCTCAAACAAAATGAGAAAAATATCCATTTAGATTGTTGTTCCAGCTTTGATGTATTATTCACAATAAAAGCAGTTTATAGCCTTTATGTAGTCTCATTTTTGCAGATGTCCAAGGAAACCTAAGTACTTTTTCAGATAAGTTGAACACCAGAAGACCCTTGCAGTGTGTGTGCTGACACACTGACAGTTTAGTGAGAATAGGAGAGAAAAAGGACAGTAACAAATCAGTGTAGAAGAATAATAATTCTTATATATTATAATGTATGCAATGAGTTCCTCTGGCCATGGAAAGAATTGGAGATGATAACGACTACAGCTCAAAATATGAGCATTGGAGGCTGTTTCCGCTCTAGCAGATATGACTTGCTGTTGATTTCAAAAGAAAGAACAGCAGCAATGAATCCCTCAAATCCAAGCTAATTACTGTTTTTAAGACTTAAAGGAGCTGAACTGGTGTGCATACACACTGGTGCTTGCACCAAGCAAGGCCTGCATGGACTGACATTGGTAAGTGACAGTCCAATCACTGTCTTCATTCTTTAAGAAGTAATTATCAGTAAATACCACTTATTAATAAATTCCATTTATTTCCAGCTGAAAATGATGTGTGAAAAATGGGCCCTTCAGGTAACTCATAGGTCTTCATGACTTCTACTAGCCAGTTTTTCCTACAGCAATAGGAGATATGGACTAGACTAACTTTTAAAGCTTGGCACCATGGTGGAGTGAAATTCAAAACTTGAAATAGATGCACAGGCACCACTTTCTTAATTAATAAAAAAAAAAATATTCACTATAAGCATCTAGAATGAAAAGATTAATTTTTTTTTTTTTAAAGTTTATCAGGGGACAGAGAACCTTGGAGTGCTGCTATAGTAATTACAGTGTTATCTGCATAAAACTCACTTGCTATAGTAATAATCAATCCTTATACTGTATTCCTGGTTGACCCTCGGTGCTTCTGAAGTTCTGGGTTACAGCAGGTCGGATGAAGTCCTGATCCAGCATTCAAGCAAGATCAAAGCTCTTTCAAGCAAGACCACTTTCCTTCCCAAAGCACCAACCCCCGGCATACAAACTGAAATGTAGTTGTGATGTACTCTAGGGAGGTCGCCAGTATCCACGTGTGGAAAGCAAGACTCTCCTTGGTGTAGCCTGCCCGTCCAAATATGCGCCTCTTAGATCTCACCTCCAATGGAAACAAGGTTGGGCCAGAAGAAGAACCAGGTACAAACAAATATTGGTGTGGAGTTGATTAATTCATTTGCTGGGAGTGAAAATAAAAACATGCTAAAGTGGGAGGAGAGTTTTGAATACAATATTGTATGATGTTCTCGGCAAAGTGGAAATTTCAGGTATTGGGTCTGGCAGCTTTCCAGCAGAAGCTTTACATTGGTGTGAGCTGAATATGTTAGGAATGAATTAATGTGACTAGCTATGGTTCATAAAGCATCATAAAGATAGAGGCCTGCAATAACAAGATACTGTCCTGGTTACTCAAAGTCCTGTCTTGCAGTCATTGATCACGAGGACCTTGCAAACTAAACAGGAGGTGCAGGAGAAATGAAAAGTGAGATCTATGGCATGTGTTCACCACTTGAGTAGCAAGTCCAGCTGAGTTCACCGTAGTCATTGAAGTGCCAGACAGGTTGATGGAGCTGCCCTTTCAGCAGGTTGCAGAAAGCACAACCATTCATTACAGTTCAGGCAGGACAAAACCTGCAGGCAAGATTTGTCTCTCCTCTACTTTGTGTTCTGTGGTATCATTACTGTGCTGTGCTGCTGTGTGTGGGATGGTAGGATGTGCACAGGATGGGTGACTGGGAGATGCAGTGCAGAAAAAAAAAAAAAAAAAGAAAAGAAAAGAAAATCAGGGTTTTTCTTTAAATTTAAATTACCAATCTTGGTTGATCCTGTACTCAGGACTTCTCCATACCTAATGCGAGGGCATTATCTATGGTTTGCGTTATGCCAAAAGGAAGAATAATCAAGCAGTTTAAAGAGGGACATTATCCTCACTTATATGTCAAATTTGCTTTTATTTTTATGTGTAGAACAGTATTTTTTTTTTTCACTCGATTTAACATTTGTTCTCCATAGGCAGTTCTTTCCTAATACAAACGGATGGGATGGAACAGAAGCCTCTTTCTGCACAGGTTTGAAGGAGGCACGGCCGCTTTCTCTGGGCTGAGTCAGAGGCTTCACCTGCACGGGGATGAGGGGGTAGCAGCCGCGGCCCCCGTCACCCTGCAGAAGGCCCTGGGGCCGGTTGGCCCCGAGTGCCACCCAGGGCGGCGCGGGCCCCTCTCTGCCTCAGCTGCCAAGTGACTCAGCTCTGGCGGCCGCGCAGGCCGAGCAGGGCCACCCATGGCGCGGAGCAGCACGCGGGGTCCCCTCTGCAGGCCGCCGCCGGGCCCTGGCGGTCTGGCAAACACTCCATAAGCTGTTGTTTAAAGAAGTGCCTTCTGGACACCTAAATCATCGGTTCTTGACAAGGCAAGAGCCTGAGATGGCTCCTCCCTACACTTGAGCACTAAGGAGCAGGCAAAAATACGCAAGCTCTGACCGAAGCATGGGGTGGTGTTAAGCTGTCAAGTAGCAGTGGCTCCCATCTATTATAAATTAACCTCATGGGACGATGGATTCTGACTTAACCCCAGCACTGAAACATGTTAAAACTTATCTCAAGAACCATTCTTTCCCTGAACAGCTACTAGACTACGATCACTTTTCAGCCATAATTCATTTTCTGGCAGCATTCTGCCTACTTGTATTTCATCTTAATTTTGTCACTGAAACAATTATAATATATTGCATGCTTCAGAATATAGAAGTTCCAAGTTAGTTGCAGTTATGCTGTTTCATGTCATAATAAAAATACTCTGATTTCTTATTACAGTTATTTTTGACATCTTACAGATAAAATTGAAGCTAAATTAAAACATTCTGAAATACAGCAAAATATTGTGGGTTTTATGTTTTCTTGGCTTTTTTCTCATTTTTTCCCCAAGATTGCCTGAAGCCTGGGAATGCTGGATTGCCAACAGGATATGGAAGATGGGGGGGAAAAAAAAAATGTTTCATCTACAGTGTCCACCAATCAGAAGTGAGGCAACTGGGATAACTACTTTAAGATTTAGATCATACACTTCCTTCAACTAAAAGAAAGAAAAGAAGGTAAGGAAAATTCTTACAAGATCAAAACTTGATTTTAGGTACTTCCAATCAAGATGTATTTCAGAAGATGGGGTCCAACTTGGGTGGAAAAAAAAGAAGTCAAACAGACAAAGAGCAGAAATGGTTAGGAAAGGTTGTATAGAAGATGGAAACTAGAGAGGCTAAGGGAGACTAGAGAGTAGTCTACATATAGGCTATTAAAAAGCTAAAAGCTTGAAGCTTTCGAGTGAGTTAATGGGTCTTCTGATTTATCAGAAAGTGAGGGAAGTAACTATTTTGTAAGATTTCTTTTGCATCAGCTGTTATCACAGAGGATTTTGAGAGGGCACCTATCCTGAATCCTTTCTTAAGTAATAAATATTGCCATAGATCAGAAGAGTTGGGGTATTAATACAAGATAATAGATAAAATGGTAGCAAGACACCAAATCCAGGGATTTGGCAGAAACTTCAGCTGAACTCCTAAGGAAATAAGTCAGCTCTGTTCAAAACCGGTTCCTGTGCTGGAGGTCTGGAAAGCAGTTAATCATTTTACCTATCCTATAATGTGGCAAAAGGGAAAATCACAGACCAATACTTCTGTATCAAGTCTACACCTCCAAGCATAAAACCATTGTAATTTAAGTCGGAAGCTATAAAAAAAGGTCTTCATAAAGAGAGCATCTAATATACAAGAATTTTCTACATATGTAAAAGAGAAATAGGAGTCAGTCAGTTTGATAAATTCAGAATTGCAAGGTACATCTTTATGAACTGTAATATTTGGACAGGTCAAGATAAAGCCATCGTAAGAAATGATTTTAGTTGATTCTCTTGCTGGCAGCTGTAGGCCTGAATTGTCAGACTGAACTAACTTGCCTTCCTTGGTATAATCCTTGGTCAAGGCTGAATCACATTGGCATAACCCTCCTCGTACCCAAGGAGCAATGTCACAGAGTACTCTTCACAACCTATTGCCTTTCAGGGGCACTGCTGCACCTCATATTTATTCAAGGCAAATTCAAGCTCCTAGCTGACTCTAGTGCTTCTGATTTTTTACAGCCTCAGCTGCAGCCTCAGTATAAAAAGTGTGAACATGGAATTTAATGCAGTTATTAAGGCAGTCCTTCCAAACTTTGTTTGAATTATTCTATATTCTACAGAAAACTGTCATGTAGCAGTAGGGAAAGTAAATATGGTAGCTGAAAACAGTTTAATGGATAGCCTCTCTTTGGCCAAAGGACTGATGTTCCTTGTTATGCTTTCTGAAAAGTAATTTACATTAGCAGATATTGGCTTCCAGTTTGTTTATATAGATACTGATTTGCAAGAATACATCTCCAACAAATTATGCTGGTTTTACTAGTCTCATCACTAATGAGTCTAAATGTCTGTTTTTTCTTCTTGCTGTTCTTTTTTCTTAGTCATTCTCATCTTTAATTATTTTGCACAATTATAAAATGAAGAAAAATTAGATCTGTATGATTCCAATATGCAGCCAGATTACCATAGCTACAATGAAAAAATGACTTATAATTAGACATTGCTTTAGTGTAGTGATTGTACCTTATTGCATAGAGAGACTCTTGAGTATATTGCTACATCTGATAAAGATTTGGACCAAAACAAGTAGCATAGTTTTTTTGTTTGTTTGTGTTTGATTTATTCAAAAGTAAGTCTTTATTTATACTTGTACAGGAAAAGTCATTTAGTCCTTTGTTCTGCATCCCTCAGTAGATCTGAACATATATGACTTATGAGTTCCCTTTTGAGGAATTGTAAGGCAGGCAATAACATGTGCTTTACTTGACGGCACCTTACATCAGGCCAGCCAAATATTCTCTTTCCTTTCTCTTGCCACCTTTTAAGGAGCTCACTCCACACTTTATGGTGTGCACTGATGTTCACCTTGAATCCTCAGTTGCCCTTTGAATGGCTGAGCCAGGACAGTTTGGGGACACGATCACAAACATATCCATACTGCATAGCAGGTCAGTCTGGTAAACTGAGAAGTGAGCTAGGGAGGGCAACAGCTCCTGCAAGGGTTTTTCCTATGACAAAAATCTCAGCTGAAGCTTCAAAAAGTTGAGACTTCGTTTTTGGCTCCAGGATGTGTTGAGACACGTCTTGGACTCTGACTGAGGGGTAGCCTATTTCTGTAGAAAACCAACAGCCTTTAGTTTGTGCCATGTGTGTAAGGAAATGGTTCACAAAGGCTGACAAATCATCCAGATTTGCAAACTGCAACAAATGATGAGTGTCAATATGTCACCAGAGGTAATAATTAAATAGATATATTTACAAAATTCTAAGTTCTGTCAAGTAAACAGAGAACAAAAGAAAAAGCACACAAACCGATCAATTTGAAGAACTTTATCCAAAAACACAATTTCCATCTGATGTTAACAAAACTTGTCATTTTCACCATAGCAAAAGAAAGAACCAGTATTAAGTACAGATATAGTGAAAACAGTCAGTAATTTGAAAAATTTAACAGGAGTTTAAAAGATTGCTCTGTTAACTAAACTGGCTAAATACAATAAACTCAGAGAAAACAGAAGGTATTATTTAAATTATTTTCCTTTCCACAGAGATCCACATTTCAAGAACAATTATTACAACAGTAAAGGATTTTTTTTTAATAAACCAATCCCTATACTATGAAAACAACACAGAAAAGCCCTGCAAACCTGTTATGTACAAGAGGGAATAGCAGAGAGAACAAGAAAATAAATTGTTGGAGAAAATCAGTTAAAATAACAGCATATATTAAAGGACTCCTGTAAGCCTCTGTTTTAAGCTGAAGGAAGATGTCATTTCCAAATGACTGCAATTATGAGTGAAGTACAGATATTTCCAGGAGTTGTCACTATTTAGCTTGCATTTTGGAAAAATAACATTTTAGGCAATACTTAAGACAACTTAAAACTCAAAGCAAGTATTACAAGCTACCTCAGAAAGCAAGCAAATAGATTTATTTACATTATTAAAAAAATTGGGATTTTGCAGCCCACCTTCCAAATTTGATAACTTCAGAACTGAGAGAACTTTATTAGAGAAAGAACCAAGATTTCTGAGGTTACATGCTGAGATGATAGAAAAAATAGTACAGCAATCTGTTACATTACATACCCTACCAGCATATCTATCAAAATATTCAGACTCCTTTTTATTACCTTCTATTTAAAAAAATAGAGTGTGTTGGTTTCTTTCCTCCCTTTGATTAGAAAAGCATAGATGTCCTTAGAAATATTTAAAATAAAACCCCATCAACCAGAGCTAGCTCTGCAATCTCATCTACCACAGCTGAACCTTAGCACTATAGGAGTGGATTTAATCCTGTTGAATCCAGGTGCAGACAAAAGTCCCTCTGGACTGAGCAGGTTGTGAGATGGGGAACTTCAAGCATCCTTGCAAAGGTCAGAACTCAGTAGAATTTTAGACCGACATCTGCAATAAATTAATTTTATTCCTCTGAAATGGGACTGAATTACACCAGAAGCGCAGCATAGTCTTATTGACTGCAGCTCCGAAAGCTCCTGTGATGAAGCCAGAATAAGCACAGATCTCTGCAGGAGGTTTTCTACTGCCTCTCAGTTCTGTCCCAGGCCTTCCTGTAATCTCCTTTTGTTCCAAATGAGATTTAGAAATGATCAAGTGCTACCGGCAGTAGCAGCCTGGCTGTGCAGCTGAGAACAGCAGGTAGAATGGATTTGAAATATCCATGGCTTAGCAAGCACCCTGAAAAAGGCCTTTTTATTTATTTATTTAAATAGAATGTTTTTTGACTGACCAGGCTGGGATCTTATGACCTTCACCCTAATATAGCCCATATGGAATGACCTCACTCTTTTGTATATGAAACTCCTTATACTACCCGCTTTGACTCCCGTTTTTTGCCTGCTCCAAGTATTTTACCACTAATCCTGTTTTGCCAAGACTAACAGAATAACAGGAGGTTGGGGGGGGAGGATAGAAAGACTAAGTGCTGGGTACGGATTAGTGCAGTTAAAATCAATAAATAAATAAATCTGAATTTCAGAATGGCAGCACTGGATTTTATGGCTATCGATAATACAGTCATTAAACGTAGTGGCCACAACTTACTCTTCTGCTTGAGGGAAACGCTTGCAGTTTGGCTAGGTAGCTGATGATTGAGATTTAGCTCCAGGAAGAGATGTTGTATTACTGATCTTTGTGTCGTATCGCAGTAAAGGTCAACAGAGGTTTTTAAGAAGGGCAGAATAACATTTTTGGCTTCCAATACTTGGAATACATGGTATGATGTCAGGGAATTAAAAGACCAGGGGAGAAATAAACTGGAGGCATAGAGACACATTTTGGTGGCAAAGGGATGTGGTCACGTCAGGGTACCTTGGGAGGAAAAAGGAATCATCCTTCCCAGCCTCAAGGATTGTGTATTGACTTTTGGGATGGGCTTAAGAAGTGTCTTGGTGCTGTTTTTCACCTTTTTTTTAAGTGTGGGTAATGATACAGCTCCCTCTGAGACCTGTACAGGAGAATAAGGTGATGCTATTGCACATGATTGTTATGCTGCTATTTGATGTCTTAATATTATATGCATAAAAAAAAAAAAAACCTTTGTAAGGGAGACTAGAGTTTTGGATGATCAGCCTTGCATATATTCCATTAAAAGTGGCAGATTTTTGAATCCTTTCTAAAGTTGAAAAAAAAAGTTTTCCAGAAGCCTCCACAGAAGAAAGAGCCTTCATAAGACTTCCCTGAAAGAAAATGTTGGTTGGGCTCAGGCAAAAGGGCATTTGCCTTAGTACCAAGAGACAGGAGCTACTTATACCACCTAGAAAAGCCTGGCTTTAAAGGATGGATTTGCAATACACTGAGATGCTTGGACGTGTGACAGGTTTGTATCACCACTTTGCTTCCTTTTCTTGGTCTGTTCCCAAAACAGGTCACTGAAAAAGTGGGATCTAGAAAGAAGTGTGAGAAGGACTGGAAAAAAGAAAAACAGGTAAAAGGTGCCAGTGTAATAACAGGATTTAGGGTTTTCCTTTTTCCCTTCCCACTAGCTTTTTGTACCATTTAGCCCAAGGATTGTTTTCAGTTCTGTTAATGACATGGCTCATGTGTCATATAAACTTGCAAACTTTGCTTTGGCTTCACTCTGGCCAGATGACATGGAGACTTTTTATTTATTTATTTATTTAATCTGTGCAGATCTACTGGATGGTCTTGGTGTAACCATCCTGGAACAGGCCAGAAGGGGATAAAATTGCCATACATTTTGTTCTGCAAAGACGTGTATTTCCTTGGGGATTTCTGGACACTTGGATTCTTCCCTTTTACTTTGTGCCTGAAGCACCACTAAGGAAACCGGCAGCTGGTTGGTCCCTGCCTGCTATGAATTCTTCACTTATCTGCAGAAGAGTTTAGTGGCACCTTCATTTTCTCTATCTGGAGCTGGTAACAGAGATAGTTAAGGCAAGGGAATGGATATAAGGAAACATGTACAGTCAGTGTCAGATCAAGTGCAGTGGGAGCTTTTATAGTGAAGAAAATGGGATGTTTGGATCTCTTTTGGATGTTCCTTAGGTAAGAGGCAAAGGGCCAACCACATGTTAAACTGTCCCTGTCTTTATCTTGTGATACTGACTGATAAAATACACCTAATAGAATATTGAGCTCTGCTAATGGAAGCAACACTTGTTTTTCTGAGGATTAGCAGGCTGTAAAACGAGGAAGGACATGCTGTACCTGATAGCTTGTTCACTTAAACTCAGCTCAGACTGTGTGCCCGGAAAGTCAGCAGGGCTCCCAAGGCCAAAATAAGATTTAATGAAGCGCTAAGCTCTGCTTGTCAGAATCCTGATGTCTGACATTATCATCAGAGACCTGGATGCCCTTCTTCTTTCTGAGAGTTAACCAGATGAAATCCCATTCTTCAGAGCTGTGAAAGCTTTAATGCACATAAGCTGACTCCACTAGGATTTTGATTTTTGGCCTGTTTCCTCTTAATAATAGAAATCATGCTTAAAAAGAATAATTTTCCACATTCTGCTCTGTGGTTAGCCACAGGAAACTCAGTAAAATTACATGATATAAAAGGGCAGAGCTACGTGAAATTAGTAAGTCTCAGCTGCCTGCAGAGAAATGTGAAAGGATATTAAGAACTGGAAAAGTAAAAGAAAGCTTCTAATAATAGACAAAATACATAACAACCTGTAGACTAAAGACTCCTAATTTGGCTTACTCCCGGCCACAAAGGAGGAATTTTCTTTCAACTGAAATGGATGTATGGGATCAGAGTATAATAGCTCGCTGGCTCTAATCTCTTTTGATTTGGGACTTGTTCTAACAGACAGCTCAGCTGTTTGATGGGATGCAGCAAGTTGGTGAGATGCTGACTGGCCTCCAGTCCCACTGAAAACAAGAGTTTTTGAGAGGGAGGGCTCATTATTTTTGAGGTAACTATCAGCTCATTTTCCCAGTTAAATGGCTAAGTATATTATTTATAGCAGATGCGTCTCTCTGATGCTGTTGTTTCATCAGTTTCTTTTTTTGTCGTTCTGTTTTGCAAATGTGTTGACATGGAAATATATCTTCATCTTATTTTAAGAGTGTATTTATGACGGTGATGAAGACAGATCCCCTAGGCTTGGAGATGCAGCACTGGCTCTGTGAGCTTCCCTGCCAGAGCTTCCCTCTGTGAGCTTCCCTGTCTAACCTGTCTTTGCAGATACCTCCAAAACCACAGATTCACAGAATATTTAAGGTTGGAAGGGACCTCTACAGATCATCTAGTCCAACCTTCCTGCTCAAGCAGGCACACCTAGAGCATGTGGCACAGGGTGGCATCCAGGCGGGTTTTGAAGACCTCCAGAGTAGGAGACTCCACAACCTCCCTGGGCAGCCTGTTCCACTGCTCTGTCACCCTAACAGTAAAGAAGTTGCTCCTCACCTGGAGACGGAACTTCTTGTGTTTCAGCTTGTGGCCATTACCCCTCGTCCTATCGCTGGCCACCAGTGAGAACAGCCTGTCCCCTTCCTCCCTGCATTCTCCCTTCCTGAACTTATACATATTAATCATATCCCCTCTGAGCCGTCTCTTCTCCAGAGAAAACAGGCCCAGCTCACTCAGCCTCTCTTCATACGAGAGATGTTCCATTCCCTGAACAGTCAGCTTCTTTGCTGTGATGGCCACGCAGCTGCCTGCTTTAGCACGTGGCTGCTTAAAGAGAAATCTTAAGATATAATTTGATTTCTTTTTAGTATGTTTTCAGAGACTCTTAAAGGCTACCACTAAGAAAGACACAGCAGGATGTCTTCCTGCTTCCCACAGCTCGTTAATAACGTTGCAGAGCACAGCTAGCATTGCTTGTGTTTTTAAGATGTTTGCAACTTATTAGGGGGGTCTAACACTGCACAAAATAATTGTTTTGTTTACTATAGAGCAAATTCAGCTCGGTATCATTTAAGAGTTATCTGTGTTAGGTGCTTTTATTTACAGACCTTGATCTGGAAGTGGAATCCTGCTCTCTCTGATGCACAAAAGGCTTAACCAAGTACAGAGGTCTCTTCTGCTTTTGCAGAACAGGTTGGGAGAAAAGCGGTGGGCAAAGTGCTTGGGCCTCCTCCTCAGCCCTGACAGAGGGAGTGACAGCAGTTCCCAACTGCCTGGTTCCAAAGGAAGGAATAACATGTACCTGCGTAAAGTAGTAGTAACACTTTCCCTATGCCTTTCACTTCCTTCTCCATTCCCCTCTGTTGTCTCTACAAGCTTTCTTAATGATGGGTGGGTGTCTTTCTTTTGCAGTGATTGGATTTAACCCTTCCCTTACCTCCCAAAAGACAGAAGTGTTCAGGGCATGCCAGATTGACACCTGAGAAGGCTGTATCGTAACTACACAGCCCAATGCCAAGTATGTTGCCAGCATCAAAGATGGATCCAAGTTTGAACCAGTTTGGCTACTGTAGTTCAGGGACATAGAATCTCATCTTTAATAGACCTGGCAATATGCTGCAGAGACTCTTGTGTACACTAATACACTTGCATTGTAAAAATATTAACAGGAAAACCTGCATAATTAGTGCCTTCAACTGTGAGACAGCAAATGCTTGTGCTTGCTGCCTGCACCCTGTTTTCCATTTCACCCTGTCAGACCAATTACTTTAATTCAACTTCCGTCTGGGCCTTCTTGACAATTCTACCTCTAATGATGCAAATATGTATGAGGATGATCTGGATGAGGGAAGCAGAACTTGTTGTTTTCCAGCAGTTCTGCGATTACTATCAATTTCCCATGAAAGTAGGGCACTTTCATTGGGAAAAGCAACACGAATGTGTCACTCTCATTTTCATTAGCAGGAGGGAGGTTCTTTGCTGTTCCCTCTCAAACAGTACTCTTCATGGGTGAAGAATCTGGTCCAGTGCTTTGGGAGAGAAATGCAAGCATTGTTAATTGCACTTAGATTAATATTCTGAGTAATTTACAGAAACCACTTCACTGGCAAATTCATTAAGCAGTAGAATAATCCCACTGGGTAATTACCATATTGTCAAACTGTTTTTAATCATGTCTTGTTCTTCTCCATGCAGAAACAGTGCTTGCAAGAGCTGCCATAATTAGACATGCTGTTGAAGAAGTGAAGAAAAGGGCATGAGTAAGTGGTACAGTTCCTAGGCAATGGAATATCTGAACGTTGTAGGGACAGTGCATAATATTCCCATTGTCTTACACACCAAACCATGTCCTACTCAGTTCTGCACTGGAAGCTGTCTGCCAGCGTCTCTCAAGATTGGGCACATCACAGCTTTTTTTTTTTTTTTTTTCTTTTTTTTTAATTGAGATGCTAAGGAGCGTAAGAAAAGGAGGTTTCACGTCTTAAACAGCTTCCATGCTCTTTAGTACCCTCTGTGTATGAAGAAAACTGATGTTTTAGGGTAGTGAAGGGTATCATTTTTCATGTTCTTAAGACTTCAGCTGCTTTACCAGACAAGATTTGCTTTCTGTTTTTCTCAAACTTCTTTTTTTTGCAGCCCTCTTTTGGTATCAGCCGCTTTCACAAAATAATGCCTCCAAACAGGGAAATAACCAGAAGCGTAAGAGCTCTATACCTCCAGCGAGCTGTCAGGATTTTCCTTATCCTGTGAATAACTTAACCTTCTCCCTCGTGCTAGCTCTGTCTGCATCCTGTTCCATGATCCCCATCCAGTGGAGGAGAGCACAATCACACAGGCTGATGCCCGGTGTGCGCCAAGGAAAGTGCAGGTGGAGGAGAGATCATAGAATCCCTAAGGTTGGAAGGGACCTTTAGAGATGATCTAGTCCAACCCTCTGCACATGCAGGGTCACCTAGAGCACGTGGCACAGGGCTCTGTCCAAGCGGGTTCGGCTGTATCCAAGATGCAGCCTTGGGAGAGCTCCCCTGCCCCTCCAGGGATCTCTTCAACTGCGTGGCAGCAAACTCCTACCACAGAACTGGGACAAATTTGAAGGCCAGCTCCCACAAAGGGCAAAAAACATCCACAGTAAATAAATATATATGTGACAATAAATACTGATTTAGGGCATGCTGCTTTAATTCAAGTAACTTCCTATCACCCCTCCAGGAAAATTGCTTTAAAGAGGAGGAAAAAAAAGGAAATCCATACTTTCCTATATCTTTGGCAGCTCTTAGTCCAGCCTTAAGTTCAATGGCAGGTGTGCATCAAAAATAGTTTCTGTGCCAACAGCCAAGGCATTCTGGAATGAGGATAGTAGCTGTATGAGAACAGAAACCTTTACAGTACATTTGGACTCAGAGAAAGGATTTATCTACTGCTCTCTCAGCTCAGAGACCTTATGTACTCTTGTTTGGTTTTTAAAGGGGAAGAGAGAGATTTCCATCATAGGCAACCTTCTTCCTTGAAGATTTTATAATCTCTAAAGCAAGAAAGGCTGGAGCCTGTTTTGAAAATACAATTCTAAAAAAAAGACAACTCTTATGGGAATAATACAATGAAAATATAGACCCAATTCCAAATGATTAAGTAGAATTATCTAAATTGGCTATATAAAGTACAGGAACCTCATGAGAACCTAGAGGCATATTCATATTTAAATATAAGCATTCACAAATCTGCCCATTATTATATATCCATTATATATATTGAATGCTATTTATACCTCAGCACATTCCTGATCTGTGCACTCACTTCCTCACTGAGGGTAAAAATGTCTAATCTGCCTTTCA
Source organism: Nothoprocta perdicaria (assembly GCF_003342845.1). Taxonomy (NCBI): domain Eukaryota; kingdom Metazoa; phylum Chordata; class Aves; order Tinamiformes; family Tinamidae; genus Nothoprocta; species Nothoprocta perdicaria. The sequence continues at coordinate 3,455,181 of NW_020455965.1, forward strand.
ATTGTACCTTTCTCATAGACGTCACTTGCAGTTAACTAGACTTCACCCTTTCCTCACATTGCTTTGGTTCACCAATATGTTTATGGACATATATGCTTTCTGTGGGAAATCTAGATTACAACATAATGAGCTGAACACATGGTATTTGGCCTTTATTTTCTGGAAGGGACACACCTAAGGACCACTGCTGTCACTGCAATCCCCTAGACAGAGCGGGGAGCTACTCTGTTTAACACTTCATCTTCTGGAGAGCAGCAAACCTTGTAACAGCTGTGCCCCTTCCTGGAAGCAGCAGACAGGGTTAGCATCAATTCATATCTAGTAATTGACTGCAGAAAGGATATTAGATTTAGATAGTAAAGATCTGCCTGCTAGAGCTTTCAGCTCACAGCTTTGAGCACAGCAAAGTGTACGCCTGTGCTCTAGATCCACATGATGAACTTGGCCTCCATCAGACCCGAGTCAGTGACTAACGTTACTCCATCTGAAAAATGGAGCTGTCCAGAAAAACATGATTTCATAGAACATTATACCTAGCAAGTGCACAGTTAAAAAAAAAAAACTGACAAAAGCCAGAAGAGCTGCTAGAAAAATCTAAACAGTAGAAAATAAGGACTGTCTGTATAAATCTCACTATTTTTTGCATTTATTGTAGCCACGCTGTCCTCTCTGTCATTATATTTCTATACAAAACACACATTGGCTGTGGTCGTGATTAAAGCTCTCACCTCCATACAATTTGCAATTGCAACCAAGTCTTTTTTTCTGCCATCAAGATTCAAGGTGATTAATTTGTATTTCATTTCCATGACTGGGGTAGCACTTAATTAACAAAGTCCCTACCTATATGTATTTATAGAGATATACATGTATATATACACACATACATACATACACAGGACAAATACTGCTGCAGTTATTTTCGCCTCCCATGGTTAGAGTGTCAGTCATCCTAGAAGGTGAAGGCATACACCACTCCCACAACCACAATATTTCCAATTGTTGCAATTATTGCAATCCATAGTAATATGGCATCGTTTGAAGAACGGGATGTCTCTTCTGGCGGATTCTGCATGGAAGAAGCTGCATGGACATTGGCTGATGAGTTAAACAAGGAGTACTCTGTGCTAAAGTCCTCGTTGGGTGAGTCCATAAAGGCTCCTCCCATAACAGGAAGCTGTGAAGAAACACATGGCAAAATTAGATTAAAGGCTCATGTCTCTATTTGCTTTGTCTTGAAGTCATTACAAGAAAGATGCCAGTAGACAACCTACAAAATTATTATTTCATGTATGTGGTGCTAAGCTGTGAGGAACCTCACATATATGCATGTATTTTACTTTATAGCTTCTGTAACTTCCGTGGACATTCTGTATTCAGATGTCTCTTTTTCTGTTAGAATTCATTTTACTGCACAAAACAATAATGCTGCATGTAATATACACTGTGTTAGAAGACTCTAAATCAACCTAAATAATATATAGATTTAAAAAGAATTCTCCATAAGGCATTCCTATAGAAAAAGATAGACTTAAAGCACTGCATCTGTTTTACAACTAATGATCACCAGCGATGGGATCACACTGCACTGAGGAGTGGAGCAGGCAGAATGAGGAGGAACTCATGCAGGGAGTTCATTCCCCTGACATGTATGGCTCAAAAGCAAACCCTTGGTTTACACAGAGATTCTTGCAGAAGTTGTTATTGTAAAAGAGGTGGAGTGTGTGCAGTGCTCTAATTTCATTTGCAAAACACCCCACTGTAAAGATGCAGGGTTCAAAAGCCTATACAGCAAGAAGCTTCAGGTTGGATTAGGAAAGGCAAGACCCTCAACAAGGCATGTTCCACAGCAGGAGTCAGGCTTCTAACAGCTTTCCCACCTCACTCTGCTCCTTTTGGGAAGTATAAAACACCAGATGTTTTCAGCAGGATGGCAGTAATTCAGCATAAGAATATGGAAACAAAGTAAAAAGGAATCGTTTACACTTGTCCTGACACAAGTTTCAGTTGTCTTCCCAACCTTAGGTCAGACCCCAGTGCAAATGCTTCTTGATAGAACAACTGCTTTATCCTACAGATGGATTTCTTGTTTGAGCAGAAAAAGGTTATGTATTGCAGAGCTAGAACTATCTATCACTTTTAATAAAAGGCTCCCATGAAAGTGTTTTGCTTTCATCTTGGTTCCTTGCACTTTTAGGAATGCAAGTCTGGGAGCATCTGCCCTGCTTCACTGAGTCCAGACTCTGCAATCACTTACAGCTCAAGGATCCAGTGTTGAAATGACCTGCAAAACATCTGCTTCACTTATCTGTAGATGCCAAGCACATATACATCTATAAAAAGTCTAAAATCTGATGAGCAACCTCAGAATCCACAACTGTCACGTACTGCAAGAAAAGCAGGAACCACGAGGATCTCCTAAAGCCCCAAGTCTCTGCAGAGTCAGTAACTAAAATCCAAGAGCATTGCAGCAGATTGACCAGACCAGTATCAGAACCAGGGTACAAACAGTTACGTGTCCAAACACCCCTGCCAGGCTCACCTGAGTGTAAAAGCTCCATAAGGACTTGGCTGGTTTGAGCTGGAGCATGGACTAAAATGACCATCATCCTCTTTTCCAGTAATGAATGAGAGTGCTTCCATACTTTTGGTTGTAACATAAGCAGTTCTGTCCTGCCTGTATCCAACAGGAGGCCCTAGCAAAAGTCACCTCCCATCGTGTCACCTGTCTCTGTGTCACACACTGGGTAGGTCCCCTTTCCTTTTCATAGGCATCTAAACTCTAACCCTACCTTCACATTCATGATCCATTCTCACCCTTGTCATCTGCCCATCATGTCACAGTGTCACCTCCCCCCTCCATACAGTTTATATAAACTAAACACATTCCCTTATCCACCTGCAAAATTTCAAACAAGTGCTTTTTGCCTTATCCCACATTTCCCACACATCTGCAAAACTCAAAAATTGCAATCAAAAAACCATCATCATCTTTGATAGCTTCCTGGATAATCTATTCTGTTGTTCTCCTAAAAAAACAGCTTGCTGCAACACCAGCCAATCTCCCCTACTCTCCATGGTTTCCAAGCTGCTGCTTTCATCTTCCAACTTGTAGACCACATTATAGACTTGTTGCTTGCAAACAATTCTGGATTTGGATATAATTATTCTTTCTAGAACACCTTTCGCAGCAAGGCTTTCATTTGCAGCTGTGTGACTGACCAAAACCAATGGAAGAAGGATCAGAGGAGATGGGCAAGGTGCCCATGAAGCTCAGCAATAGCATAAGATGCAACTCGAGCATCAGAGCCGATGCCCAGAGAACTGACTTTATCTCAACACAGAGATCTAGCACCTCTGTGCTAGAGAAGCAAGGGCAGCTCTTGAGTGGATCTGCTGGTATAAACATTTCTTCCTGGTTCATCAAAAGAATGTGAATGTCTCCCTGAGATCAGTCAGGCCAGCACAAGGGGAGCATGTATGTGCCTCAGCCCAACACAGAGTACAAAACTTGAATAACTAACAAAGACATTTCAAAGGGACCAACAGGCTTGAGCTGGCTTAATCTCTACATATATACATATATATACATATATATATATACACACTCCTTCCTGGTGCCAATTTGGGAGCCCCAGCATCCTGACAGTGACCACATTATAAAGGCCAGTAGTGGCAATCACACTGGTATTGTGATTGAACTGTGTAAGTGCACCCTTGTGATTGCAGAATATTGCTAAATCAAAAAAAATCACATGTAACATCAAGTATCTTCAAAGTCAACCTTTATATTAAACACTGCACTCTCCATTTATGTGGAAGACCTAAAAGAAGCTGGTTGGAGAGCACCGGGCTCTCACAAGCTGAACCCATCAGGCTAAATAGAAGCCCTTAGTACTAGCAGGGTACTCGCACTAGCCCTGTTATTACTACTAGCAGCATCACAAAACTGCTGGAGTTACCACAGGCTATGAATAAAAGAGGAACCAACCTTGCCTTCCTGTGGCCAAATCAGACAGTTGCCTTCAAGATTAAATGCCACTGGCAATAAACAACCATGCCCCGTACCTATTCAGATGCGAAAATCACTCTCTCTCCAGATCTTGTCCTTCAGTTCCCACATCTCCCCTTGATTCTGTCAGCAACCCTTCCCTTTGGTGCTGCACCCCCTCCTGGTGGTGGGACCTGCACTATGAAGGCAGCTGAGAGGACAGGCCCAGAGGATAAAGCAAGTGAACCACGGTGCTGGCTGCAACCTACAACGGACTGAGACACCCACGAGCACCCTAAGGATCAAGTGGCTTTTATTTGATTGCTATTCATAACATTTTAGAGCGCTGTAAATGACAGTCTCTCAAAGCTGCCCGCTAAACAGATTTAATTTGAACTAGAAAATATCACGTCACATTCAAAAGGAAAAAGCGAATGATGAAGTACCACCATGGCTCTACTGTATTACCTAATCCACATGAAATAAAATTATACTTGAGATCAAACAGGATTAAACAAACACAGCTTGCAAGAAACCAAACAGGAAATTACAAAAGTCAACTTTGATACATTCCCTCTACATCATTTTTTGCTTCCAGCTTCAGCATCAAGTGTTTTAAAGAAAACAAACGTATCCATTTCGCAACAAGCCCTGCTTGATGATGTCTGGAATCCAATTCCACCAATCTTTTTAATGGCTTGGGATTGTGCAAGAAAAACACTGGTCAGCTGAATCAGAATTGCTTTTTTATTTAGGAAGTGCCAAGACAGACAAATGGGATTTCAAACACGTGACAAGTGGATTCATGCAGCAGCATTCTCATTTAACAGCTATAGAAACACTGGAGATCTTTGTGGCAAACAAACACCAGCAACAAAATGCTCCATCTGAGGTGCTTGGCTCTTTAGCAAACCATTTTAGGGGAACCAGCCCTTAGGTGTAGACCAGTTGCGTCCTTAACTGGAACCACCACCACAGAGGCAATCAAAACGTGAATGTTCTCAACACATGCAGGGGTCCACGTATACACAGTAAGAAGGAGGTATGTGTATGTGCCCAAGATGGTGAGAGGCCATGAGAACTGTTCTGATGAGCGATGTCTGGTTTGTGGGTCATCAATTCTGCACCCTCAGTGAGTTATTTGTGCTGACAAGCTCCCACACTGCTAGTCCACATGGTGCTGTCACAGAGGCAGGCAGCATCCATAAAGCAGCACAGCTACGCACGCACTGCAAACCATGTCAGGTCTGAATCTTAAACAGGATAAGGCTCAAAACGGCTGTTTTCTCCATCTGAGAGGAACACATGGTGAAACAGCTCATCTGACTCTCTGAGAGGCTTGCAGTGACCTGTGATAAAGCACTGACATTCAGCACCTGGCACAGGCTCCTTCTCTAAAACTGACTTCCAGTTTTCTATTTGTAGGTCAGTAGCACTTCACTGCAGATCTGGAAACAAACCCTGCTGCCAATTTCCAGTTTGCAGCAATTTGCTCTTACTAAATGTGCATTCTCCCTTTTCATTACTAAAACAGCCTCACATAAGAGTGCAGGAACGGCCATATGGGGTCTGACACAAAGCCCATCTCCTCTGAAGGTGGCCAAAATTGAGGCTTAAGAAAGGGTAAAAACAGAAACAGGAAAGCATGTCTGGTGCTACTCCTTAATATCTCAAGGCCTGCAACTGTTTTCAGCTTGGCAGCTTCATAATCCAGATGCTGTTCCCATGGATTCAGTTAACTTGCAAAGAATTTCACTGCCACAAACTTGTCCAGCCTCTGCCTGAGCTCGTGTGGAGCTGAACATCCTTCTTAATCCGGCCTCTTGCTGCCATTTAGCAGTCAGGGTTTCCCAGTGACACAAATCATCCTTGGGAAATGCTCTTCCCTTTAGTATCAACTAACCATCTATCTTTTTGGTAGATCGACTTTGGTGAGATGAATCTCATCCTTAGTCTTGATGTCTTCATTCTCCCAGAAGCTCTATTGCTGCACCCTTCCTCCACAATCCTGTGTGAGCTAATCCATCAAGGGCAGCAAGACACCAAGTCCCTGCTAATGGAGCGCGAGGTGTCTGTGATGAGCAGCAGGCTAAGGATGGGGAGCACACAGCGCTTCCTGGGCTTTCTGTTTGCCCACGTACCAATTTACATCAGCCAAAACCACCACCCCTGTCACTGACAACACAAAGAGCTCTCTTGGCCTCTGTGAGTTTCCACGGTTGGGGCTGAGCTGTGCAGCTCGTGCACTGCCCTCCCCGAGGGCACTGGGCAAGGGGGCCGGGCAAAGGGTTAACTGGAAAACGAGTCGATGAGGAACGTGGCACGAGCAGATGGCAAGAGCGGATGCTGCCGCAGCTCTGCTCTGAGATGAAATTCTTCTCCTAGCGACTACACGCTAATAGTGGTGCTAATAGTACATTTCTTGCTAAATGGCTTCTAAATCCAAATAATTAAATAACAACAGGCAGGAAATCAAACAGCAAAATGCCAAGTGCTAATGAGAGCACCCTCTGTGCTGAATACCTCCTGCTGGCATCCATCAGCAGGCTCTGGGGTCATAAGGAGGAAAGAAAGGCCCTTGAACAGTTAAGTGGCACATTTCCCAGTTAGCAGAAAAATCCTATTTTATGGCAGATGTGATTCATGTAAAAGAAGGGGAAAAAAAAAGTCAGGTAGCAGTCACTGATTCTCTAAAAATGATGGCTTTCTTAAGTAACGTCACATAAAATCTATCATTTAGCGACAGCATTGCACCATTGGGAATCAGATGACATTCATTTTGGAGTTGGATGGAGTCAGTTCCTATCACCCTGCTGGGAAGCCCGTCTTGGCCCAGCCACGGAGAGCGGAGCCGGGGCTCCCAGGAGCCCGTGGCCGCAGAGGGGGATCCCCGCGGCGGTCCCCCCGCTCCAGCAGGGACACCCAGAGCACGGGGCACAGGGCGGCATCCGGGCGGGTTGGGAAGATCTCCAGAGAAGGAGACTCCACAGCCTCGCTGGGCAGCCTGTGCCAGGGCTCTGTCACCCTCACAGTGAAGAAGTTCTTCCTTGTGTGCCTCTTACTGCTTCTATCTGTGTACTGTTAATATCTGGAGAATCAAGCCCTTCTGTCCACGCCGTGCCAAGTATCTCCCAACTACTTACAACGTTGGGCACATGGGGACAACCAGGACCGTTACTCTGTGTTCACTGTAAGTGGATTAATTTAAATGCATTAACCTCACACACATAATCAGAATGGAAGAGAACCTAAGGCAATCTTATTTAATCCAATTAAACAGGTCTAATTGTGAGGGGGGAGGGTCCATGCAACAGCTTTATGCAGTTAACTTCAAATTCTCATTTCAATTAATTCACAGGGAGGGCTGGGAACCAGGAGTCACTCCCAGCGACAGAAGAAACAGCAGCAAAACTAAACTAGTTGCAACTGAAAAACTGTTTAAAACATAAATCTTTGGGCATAGACAAAGGCAGTGACTTTCTTAATGACTGACCTTTCAGTATTCAGCAGTCAGGCTGCCTGACAAAGACTAAAATAATCTCAAGGAACAGGAGTTAGGGGCAAGTGTTAGAAAGATATTTTAGACACCACCTCATTTCTTGAGACAAAAAAATAGAAAGGCTTGGTAGGAATTAAAAAAAAATCGTAGTTGCTCCAATCCCTGCTACACAGCCCATGAAACATTAATCAGCTGAGGTTTTGCTATGCTACACTAACAGGCTAAAATAGTTTAGCTCTGTTTCATCAGAGAAATTACTTACTATTCCATGCAGGCTCAGAAGTCTTCCAAGCCATGTGTCTGGTGTTGTACCCAGAGAGGTTATACTGCGCGTACAAGTTGGGATACTTGGGGCTGCTGAGGAAAGTCACAGCTATCACGGCAGCTTTGCTGTGCCTAATGGCATGGTAAAAATGCCTCAGTTTTCAGTACCTTTGGGACAGCTACCTGGAATCGCTCCTCACATATGTTACTTAAGAGTTAGTTCAGTGCTCCCCCATAGTGTGAGCCCACTGGGATAGGAAATCTGTTTATGATGCCTTACAGAGATAAACTCTCACACAGGCAACCAGAAGGAAGCCTAATGAAGGAAAACAGAGTGACATATAGTTTCAGCCTAATTCATAATCTCAAAAACAAAAAGCAAGGGAGAGAGGAGATGAGGGATGAGGAGGCCAGTTCACATCTTCACATCTCCTATTTCTTACTTAATAGGAGTAAACAGGAGTGTAAACACTCCTAGTTGTTTACTTGGCTAGAATTTAAGACAAGCCGGATGGTAGACCAGGACAGTATATTGAGGTGAGGTGGGCACAAAGAGAAGTCTGACACGGTGAGCCCTAACAAGCAGCACTCCTCGAGTCTGAAGCCTTATAGACAGGGATAATGGCATTCAAAGAAGTCAGATAAAGTGTTGGAAAAAGCAGGAATGCCGTGTTATTCCTGCTGTGTGCACTTTATCTGATACAATAACTGCATCTGGTGGGCTGCCATACTCCTTGACTACATCAGGCACAGCAGGCTCAGCTCATAGCTTGTACAACCTATAGACTGCCCAGTCCCTATAGCCTGTCCTGTAATGCTTCAATAGTGGGTTATACCCGAAGAAACGAATCTGCGTAGAAGTTCATCTGATTCGCTTCCACTTTTGCCTCACAAGTGAGCTAAGCACACATTACAGAAGAGAATCTAAATTAGAATGAGAAAAAAAAAAATGTTGCCAGTTCCTTGATTTATGACATTTGAAGAGGAATTCATATTATTGAGAAAAGTGCCTCCCAGGCAGGATGATTTGCTGAATTTAATGAAGAAACTAAAAGCTAGACCACTTGTAAATCCTGAGCGCTTAAGAACTTACTGCCACCAGGCAGCCATTTCAGCCAGCTTCTAGGACTTAGTGTTCCCCAGCAGTGCCCAAGGAGAAGTAACATGTGTTTCCCATCCACTTTGGTGGAAAGACAGACAGCAGGCTTATTTTGAGTATACTCGCAGGCTTAATTTGAGTACACTCTACAAAGGCCTTAGAGTAAGCCTGGTTCACTCGTGCTTTGAAGGAAGAGTCTGTTTTGTGGGGGGCAAAAACCTTCAACAAAGTGTGAGAAGAGCCTTCATCAGAGCCAAATATTGCATATGTTCTTACAATTGAAGGTCTTACGACCGAAGTTTTGCTCACTTACAAAGGCCATCAAGGGATGATCAAGTGTGGCTCAACTAGACAGCAGCTGCTGACACCTTTATCGTGCCAGACAAACAGAGGAGCCAAACCATCTGTGCTTGTGTGCTTCTGTGTAACTGTTCAAACAGTTCAAAGCACATTACAGAAAAATACAATAAATTATACATTGATTCCTTCACTCTAAACAAGTGTGTGTCTATATATGTGTATGCAAAGTAGCACTCCTTTGTGGCTGTTTGTGTATATATACACACACACACGCACAGGATGAGCGCAAATCAATATATAATTTATTATACTTCTATTTGCAATTTGATATTTGTGCTTTGAACTGTTACAGTTGGTGGGACTGCTCAGGCTAATTAAAGGCATGAATATGGAACAGCTTTCCTTGCAAATGATTTTTTTCCTACCCAGAAATGATTTCCGTAAAAGCTTGTTCAGTCATTTTTGTGTTACGGAAGGGTGAGCAGGGGATAGTGAAAAGACAAATTTACTTTTTCTATTTTTTTTTCTTCATTTATTTTCAGTGAAGTTTGAATTGAAGAATCACTACTGCTCTGGAGAGCTGGAACAGCTCAGAGAGAAGAGGAGAAAAGGACAGGAAAGGATCTGTGCCTAATTATCTCTTTTGGTTTTGAAATCTATGGAAAACCATGGATGAAAACACTCCAGAGCCAGAAGCAGGAGAGAGGACTGTTGCTCTAGTTATCTTGGACAGATCAACCAAAGTGACTAGTCATCATGTGCATCTGACTCAACTCCTGGATATTCCATGAAATGCATTTCTGTGGCCCTTCCTTGTCTTCTGAAAGACAGATTTTGCACTCACTTGGCTTCTTTGCTTGCAGAAATATTGTTTTGGAGCAATATTTTGAAAGTATAAGCATCTTGAGAAACTTGCAATTAACAGAAGAACAATGTTATTGTCCCTTGCCTTGATGCAGTTCGGGTATGGAAAGAGCCAACACCACCAAGCAGCTGAGAGGTCTTTTAGCTAAGGCGTCTAATCAAAAATGGGGCTGGCACCAACATTGCACCCATTTCTCCAGGGCCTGTCAGCCAAAGTAAATTTATAGACTCTCCTTTAAACCCGAAGTTAAGAGTCCTTTTAGCCCCCAACAACTAAAGTTCAAGAGCCCCCAACAACAAAATAGCTAGTGTCTATCTTGACACTTTAAGATACAGGACTGAGACTGCAGCAAGACAAGAACACCCATAGATCCTGATACTCCTTTGCAGGTGCAAGAACAAATGCGACTCTATACAGACACATTTTTATGGTGAGAATTAACTTTAACTACTGGAAGGTAGATAGCAGTATAGCAGACTAAAATATTAGGTCCCTGATTCACATCTAGGTCTGCAAGTCTGCTTTGTGAAGACCTTTGTACAAGTCCTATGAAAACTGTTAGAAAAAGTCCTATGAAAACTGTTAGAAAGCACCTCCACGGAGAGGGACCTGGGAGTCCTGGTTGACACCAAGTTAACCATGAGTGAGCAGTGTGCCCTCGTGGCCAAGAAGGCCAATGGGACCCTGGCCTGCATCAGGAGGAGTGTTGCCAGCAGGTCGAGGGAGGTGATTCTGCCCCTCTACTCAGCTCTGGTGAGGCCGCACCTGGAGTACTGTGTTCAGTTCTGGGCACCCCAGTATAGGAAGGACGTGGAGCTTCTGGAGAGGGGTAAAAGAGGAGCCGTGGAGAGAGGTTGTGGAGTCTCCTACTCTGGAGGTCTTCAAAACTCACCTGGATGCCGCCCTGTGCCACATGCTGTAGGTGTGCCTGCTTGAGCAGGAAGGTTGGACTAGATGATCTGTAGAGGTCCCTTCCAACCTTAAATATTCTGTAAATAAATTCTGTAAATAAAAATGCCTGGCAGAAGCCCAGGGTCTCTAAAGTCTCATGGAGACTTTCACATGTGACTGATTCTACAGTACTCAATGCAAGTGAAAAGCTGGCTGGGTTCCTCTGCCCAAAGCTTAAATATTAAGATAGATAATGATCTCATTCATTATAATTATAATACCTTTACCCACGTTGAGACTTCATTTATAACCCCTCTGAAGCCAATTTAAGCATCAGTAAAATATCATAGTCTGATTTGTTCATGGCATTAATGAGCATATGGTAAGGAAACTAGATGGGAAGGAGATAAAAATTGGAGAGATTATGAAGAGACTCACTGAGGAGCAACAAGCTGTGCTACAGGCCTGGCTGAGGGAAAACTGGAGGCTTGAGATACCACTGCACCAATGAGTCTGGCTTTTGAAATCACATGAACTGTGAGTAAAGACCTCTTGAAGAGAGGGGAAGACAAAGGAGATTTGATCTGAGCTAACCCTGAAACGCTCCAGGCGTTGCTGCTTCCTGGGGGCAAAGCCGGGACCAGTCCCTCCCTCGCGCCAGCAGCCGGCTGGGCACCCACCAAGGGGCTCTCACCAGCAGGACCGACATCTAAACTGAACATCCAGCCCTTTACAAGGTGAGCATCGCTCATCAGAAATCCAACACAAGAATCCTAATAAGGAGCACAAAAAAAAAAAAATTACAGCAGCAGCAGTGAAAACATCCTGGACTTGCAAAACTGCAAGCACCCCTAAGATCTTTCATCAGCATTCTGTGAAATGCTAGGTTAAATATCTCCATTTCCAGGGACCTTACGCATTGCACACCCCACTCTGTGCCTTGCACAAGCACATATGCAATAGGGCCAGGTACCAAGAACTCAGGAAGGGAAGTTACAGAGAAAAAAGAATTACAACACATGCCACAAGAAACGAGTAAAGTCATCAATAAAAAGTACAGAGACATTCACTTCATTTGGCTTGCCTGAAAGAAATGTCCTTAAAAACATTTGCAAACTCTATCCAGTCAAGAGGAGACAGATTTAGGATTTTAAATTAGGTATCATGATCTCCCTATGGAGACATCCATTGCTCTCCACTGACAACATAGTGCAATAGGGAACTGCACACATTGCTCATCTTCTCCAGATTATATCAGAAACTTTTATGTTGGCAGGTTCTTGTGGAAACATACTTCTTATTTGTCTTCTTTACTTCATTTAAAACTTTAGAGTTGCAGTAAAAAGCAGCAGACAGACATAAATCTAAAATAGATATGGATAAGCATGTCTAAGATATCTAAAAGAAAAAATCTACTAATACAAGGAATGGCAGAAGGGAAGGATTTATTTTTGAATGAAATTATCACTTTTTTAAGCATTTCTGTATTTTCTTAGTTTGAAAGTGCCCTGCATATCGTATGTCCTTCTGTAATATAAGTAACTGTACACTGAAAGCATATTTGAAAAGATAAAACCAACACTAAATCAAAAATAGATGACCACAGACCACATTCACCCAAGTTAAACCGAGTTCAGGTTAGAAATTTTAAAATGTTCCCAGACAAAACAACCTTCTTTGTAGCCTGCAACACAAGGCAGCCTTTTATGCAAAGTCTTTCCAGCACCTAAATAAAATGTTTTCACTCTGTAGGACCCTGCTGTTTTTACATGCTCTCCCCCTAACATGTTCTTTACCTGATTAAATTCTTCCTCAAAAATAAATCAGAAGTCAGGAAGTCAGTATCACAGTACATTCACTGATTGCAGAGATTGTTTGAAAACCTCTGTGGGTTGCATTCTGAAATGAGAACATAATTCCTTTCCTCTATGGTTGACCATGACCTAAAGCTCCTCTAAGTTAAGCAAAGACATTATTTATTTATTGACCATTGCACAGAATTAATTACAAAATAAAAAAGCCACAATCCATCTAGCTTACAAATTTCCCCCTCAGCTATGTAACAGTAAATGCCAGCTCAGTTCAGGAACAAGAGAGCTGGAAAAGTGGGAAATTAAAAAGAAACAACAACAAAACATCTGCAACTCTCTCTAGAATCATTTATTCCAGACTGCTGTTATGAATTCAAGTTAAGACAGAGAAAAGGAAAAGGAAAAATGCAATTACAACAAAATTTCAGGCCACTTCCCAACCACATACAAAGTACATGTGGACTAAGGGGCCTGTGGAAGGCAATGGAGAAGCTCTACCAACTTCACAGCAGGGACACCAGCAACTGTAGATAGTCACCCAATCAGAAAAGAACCACTCCAGACCTAGAAGGTGCCATGGGTAAGCAGGCTGGTGCTCATCAAGAAAACCTATTCATATCCTTGACGCTGCTTAAGAAACTCATATTTCTCTGCACTTTTTTTTTCCTAATTCATTTTCTTTTTGTTCTTCATATGCTTCAAGTTTTTGATAGAATGGTTCAATTTTACTATGGATTTCCACAGTTTTGGTTTGCACAAAGCGTTGCACAGGGAGCCCCCCCTCTTTTCTACGCACTCTGACTACAGTTTACTTAAAATTATAACTAGTAACTGCAGTTACCAGTGGCCAAGAGCAACCAACTGCTCTCAGTTAGTCTCCAGGCATGCATGGCATGTATAGCATGGCTACTATATGTATAAGAAAAATGAAATGGGATTTATTGGATCCAACTGTCCTCTTTCCATTAGCTTCATGCTAACATTTACTGCAGAAATGACTTATCAGTTTTAGGGAGTTACTAGCAGAATTATCAGGAATCATCAGGACTGTCTTTTTTCCGTCTCATTTATTTTAGGAACTACAACAGCCAGTGATAGCAGTGTACAGTCAGCACATTAAGAATAACCTAAAGTGAAGATTTTTTACAGAAAAAAAAAAGTAATCATGCAAGAAGGTGGAGTTTCATTGATCTGACCCAAGTCTCCAAATACACCTATTTAATAGAGCTGCGATATGAAACATGATTGTATGAAACACACAGTGACAAAAGGCAGCAAGCCAGAACTCTTCAGAACCATATGAAATGTGACCGCAATCCATAAGGAGTCGGATGGGGTCCCAGTAAATAAGAGAGCAAATGCAGCATGGTTAAACTTTAATTATATTTGGATCTCTCAAAACAGATGCTCGCAGACAGATTTCTGTTTCATCCACTAATGACTGTCATACGCAATCATGTCACTGATTTCAGAGGGCTGCAGGGTTTATCTGCTTGCAGGCAAAAGTGACAAGACAGAGCTAAAGAATATTCACAAAACGCAACACCCTGCTTACTCCAAAAGCGATATTTAGATACCACAGCGGAGATAAGAGAACCAGACTGTGAGATGCAGTGGCAGGAACTGTAACAGGAAGAGGAGGAATCAGGCTCTTGTGATGCCCGTTTTAGCCTCTGTGCGTAAAAGCAAAGGCCCTTCTGATTGTGGCTTGGGAAGTCATGGCATGGTCCTCCTCCTGGCTACCTGGTCCCATTTTCCGGAACAAAATATACCACTGAAAGGCTTAGAGGAGGTTGTAATATGATTAGAGAGATACAGGTAGACTAGAGGCACCAGAGAAGAGATACATAACCAGTACATGCTGGGAAGAGGATCTGTTGGGGAATGATGCCTTGTGCATTTCACACTGGTCTCAATAAATCCCTGTAAATGCTCATTAAGACAGTCTTTCCAATTAGATTTGCAATGAGTCCACAAGATTTTACAGTCAGCCTTGGATAACTTAAACTTTCCACTGCAAGATCTAGAAAGAATGAGATGGGAAATGAACATTGATTCCCCAGGCCAAAGCCATATTTCTCAAGCGCAGTCTTCCCAGATTTCACAGAGCCTTGGTGTGAAAGAAGGGACAAACACCCCAATCCCCCCACAATCACATTTAAGGCTCGCTGATGCTGAATCTGCTCTTCAAATACCAAGATAAGCCAGGCTGCATGTTGAAGTTCACTCATAGGAGCATTTCCCTTCCAACCAGGCAATGAATTACCCCCAGCACTGATAAAACCAATACCATGGTGAAAACAGAGCCTGGATTGGAGCCTTTGCTCCAAAGAAGGGGCATTAACAATTCCTTCTACTCTTTGCTGATCCAGTGGAGCAAAAGAAAAGAGAGAGAAAAAGAAAATTTTAGAGCAGTTCCAGCGGGCGCTGTCATCTTGCACTTAGCGCAGGCGGCTCCTGCAGCCTAAAGGACGTGGCCTCGGGCAGGAGATGCCCGGGGCTCTTGTGCTCCATGTGGTGCTGCCAAAACAAAAAAAAAAAAAAAAAAAAAAAAAAAAAAAAAAAAAAAAAAAAAAAAAGAGAGATAAAAAGTTTCTAGAAAGCATTTAAGTGAATGACTCACTACCAAGGAAATATCACTGTGTCATGTCTGCCTGCAGAATGAACTAGCATCTTTCAAAGAAAGGTACAGTACGTCTTGTGCCAAGAAAATCTTTATCTATTACTTAGAACCAAACCTCAGCTGCCAATTGAGCTTGGCCTATAAAAGGCTCCAAATGAGATGGATTTTGAGCGTGCATCAGCTCACATGCAAACAGCAGCCAAGTCATCCAGACTGGATTTGTTTCCTCACAAGGAAAGATGCATCTCAAATCTCATTACTTACACAATGAAGTAGGAGAAAAGGGAAAGGTGGAACTAATTTTCTTTACTGATCTTAATCTTGCCCACTGATTAATGATAGGGTATTGCTTATTTTTAGCAATTCTCATTGCTAGTTTATGATTTGCCAATCTTAACGGCCTAGTGGATTCAGAGCATGGAACAAATGCAAAATCTAACAAGCTGGTCTACCAGTTCTGTCAGAAAAATGCCTGCCATGGACTTTCCTGCCACATCAGCTAAAGGCTGCTGTTGAGCACTCTTCACTGGAAGGCTAAATACAAGGGCACGTTCATTTTTATCTTCAAAAAACCTCATGGAAGTGTTACAGCAGGAGAGAGGGGTCCTCATTACAAAATGTGATTGCCTCGTGTCAGTTCTTTGTAGCACTGTCTTCTCCTGGGGTTAAAGAAAAAAAGAAGAAAAAAAGAAAACATCCACCCTCCAGAAGACTTGTGCTAGAACAGAGAGTCCTGTAATTAAGCTGTGGGGACCAGAAGGCTGAACTAACAGCAGCAAGTTAAGCAGGGCGGCTGCCTTTTCACCAAGTGCTACTCTCCTCTCACCACTCCCGTTCCTCTACTTACATTAGATATATTAAGTATTAAAGGTTTGACATCAATGGACTTAATTAAGGGGATATTGACATATGCTGTTTTCTCAAAAAGTTACTGTGGTCTTTTGTCGATTAAGAGGTATGACGTTTTGCTAAGATAAATATTCATGTTACAATTAACATCAAGTCTGAGTGAAAAAAGAAGCATTTTTTACACAAAGCACTGTAATAAGATTTAAAAAAAAAAAAAAAAAAAAAAGGATACTTGTCAGGTCAGAATAGAAGTTTATGACCTTAGCGATGCTGTTAACACAGAAATTATATAAAAGAAAATGCATGATGTGTGTATGACACTGATGCATTTAGCTGTATGGTCCAAAAACGCATATATACATGGAAAGTATACATTTATGAAGTTTCTTCCAGGTGACACTCTTCACATATGCTGAATAACATGCTCTGTCAAGTGGAGGGGTGAGGAAGGGAAAGAAGCTAGGGGCAAGAATAAATGTGTTTGTAATAGAAAAAAAGACTTCTAATTTGCATCATAATTTCAGATGACTTTTCTTTTTACAATATTTGCCATTTCTTTTTATAATAATGCCATTGAAAATGGAAAGAAATCAACCAAAACTGGAGCAATGCTAACTGGACCAGACCATGCTCTGCAGACCTGACAGCACATCCTGAGGCACTGTCTGCAGTTCAAAGCCACAACCATCTCCCTCTAGCCATCCTCATTCATATCCACACTTAAGCTTTTATTTCCCTCTCTAAAGATGCAGAACCAGCACACATGTAGTTCCTATTCTCAGTGACTGATACATTTATTGAAAATATGCCAGATACCCTCAGCTCACTGCAACAAGCCAAGGGGCATGTCTGAGGTCCGACAATTAATTTGAATTTGCTGCTCGGAGGGCCTGATTTAAAAGATGGAGTGAGGACAAGATGCTGAAAAGGTACACACAAATATCAGCTGACCAGAAAAGGGTTGGAAAAGGAATGAAAACCTTGACACATGTATAAAAACAACAGCACTTTCAGCAACAGGCTGAAAAATAAAAATGAAGACTAATTAAATGGACTACACACATAGGCTCATAAAACAGAATCTAAATGCACATTTTTAAAATCCAGATCTGAAAGTAGAGGCATAAACACGAGGCATGAGATTGTTTTTTTCCCTCAGTTACCTAAAAATTACCGTTAGGAGAGTGATCCAAGCAGACAGTTCAGAGCAGATGAACAACTGAGAGGCTGCTCTTCCCCACTTACAGAACTGCGTGGCAGAGCTGTGCGAGTTGCCAGCTAATCAAGCAAAAAAGCAGCTGAACTCATGCTGCTTAGGAAGTTTTTGCAAAGAAATGGATTCATAAAAGAATTGCTCTTTTCTGTCAGCTTCTGTTGCTGATCTTTCACCTGCTGCTGAGGAGCTGAGCGCATCAGAACCGAAGGACTAACAGAATTCACTAGCTCTGTTAGGAGCTGTCGGAGATGTTCTCTGGTTATCCCATATGGCTACTTAAATATAATTTATCTGTATTCTTTCTTGTCTGTTTATATGTTGGACTTTACTGCAAAGTGAAAGACATTGAAGCTGGACCACCCAAAACAAGATATCCCCAGAACAGGTTCATTGCCTAGTAGAAAATGGTCCACTCTTTGCTACTGGAGAGTAGTAGCAGGGCTATGAGCAGCCAGTGACTGTGGAACTGTTCATGTTTTGGGAGCATCACACTTCAGACATATCCGGACACACATGTGGGAATGCACTTTTATTAGTTTTCTTCACATCTGTGAAAAAGAAAATCCCTTGAGGACTGTATTCAATCCACTGAATATTTCAATACTTGTGATTTGAAAATGTTTCATTTTGTTCCTCACTCCAGAAACTAATAGCCCTAGTTAATTGCAAGGAAGGAAACTTACAGTTCCTAACAGAAACAATGAGAATAAATAGCGACAAGTAATATAAGAAATTGCAATATGAAAAAATAGAGAAGTGTCTTGATCAAAAGCTAAATAAAAGGCTGAACACTTCCAGATTTGGAGAAGGGCAAAGCTGGCACTGATAGAGCAACAGTTAGATGGACAGCAGGATCCAGCCAGATTTGCAGATACGTGGGAGAAGGCATCTCTGACTTCTAAAAAGTGGATAGTGGAGGAGGTCATTGTAGGCCAGCTGGAATTAGGAGCTCACATTTTTGACAGGAAATACAAAATGATAGATGAGAGGGCTGACACAAAGCCTTATTTATGAAAGAAATGCTCTTAAGTTGAAGGCAGGAAATTAAGACAGACAAGGACAAGACCAAAGATTAAGAAAAAAAAGTATATCCTTTTCTCTTTGCTTGATCCTTGCAGTTTTCCAAGTCTTCCTAACACTCCCAGACTACTCTGCATCCATACTGGTGCTGATCAGTCATTTGTTATTTCCTCGGCTTGTGTCTTTGCCCCCTCCACTGTTCTGTATAATGCTAACTTGCCTTTCATTAATGTATTCTGTAGGAGCTGAACAACCTATGAGCACTCCATTCACAATGCTTATTCTGTGGCAAAAAGAAGGGTGAAGCTCAAAATGTAAGAACTGCTCTCAATAAAAGACATGTGACACTGACACTAAGAGACAGCAATAGTGAGTAGACCTAGTTCTGCTCGTGATTCCTGCATTATTTTCCAACCCTGCTGTATATCTCAGCTTGATGATGATTTTAGCTGTGTGTTCTTTTCCCTTGGACATATGTACTTAGCCCAGGCAAGGCTGGTGCTTATTCCCATTGCTGTTTTAAGACTGACTTGAGCGCAGAGTGCTCAACACACAACGTGAACCTGAAAAGTCCCTCAAACAACGTGATGGAGCAGGGTATCAGAAACACTGTTTAAGATGGGCTGTCCTGTGCCCCTAGATCCCGGCACCTCCCTTGGCTCTTTGGGATGAGCACCGGGGACAGCAGCACACGGAGAGCAGAGCAGCAGTTCCACCCTCCGTCCATATCTCCATGCTCATGTGCTCCTCTGTTCAAGGACCACTGAGCTGCCCGGGACACCCCGACGAGATGCCTTCTGCTCCTGCATATGCCAAAAGTCTAGAGCTAACCCTGTTCTTAAGTGGTAATAAGATCAGGTGACATCCTGTCGCCTCTGGGCTTGCCTGGGCAGCGAAGAAGACGTGCTCAGACTCACATGGGTGGACATCAGGTCTAAGTGATGTGAATGCACATACACCCTTACCATCGTGTTGCCTCCTTCACTGCCTTCGTAGCAATGGTTCCCATCAACCTGTCTCTTTGGGACTCGGTCATATTTTTCAAATAAGAGATTTAGAGGCTATTTAGTAGCTTCTGTGAAGAAGTTAAAAAAGTAAAAATCAAGTCTCATCTGACAGTTCCTACTATGTAAAAATCAATGCTAGGTCTGGGCAGCATAGCCTACCACATGAATCTGGACCTACAGAAATAAATGTAGCACAGATCAAATATGAAATAAACATTTCCACAGGGGAAAAAAAAAAAAAAAAGTACGACATATGAAAGACTAATCTAAGCTGTACTTCTTGAAGTGTTGATCCTGGACTCATAAAAACAAGGTCTATTTTATGATTATTTAGCAAAATGGGAGGAAAAGCCGAGGGGAACCAGGCAGACTGCTGCACTTTGAAAGCCACAATCTGGCGCTTCTAGGGAAATGCAGAAATTCCCTAGAGATTCATCCGTGCAGCCACCTCTGGAGCACTGCCCAGGATCCTGCATAGGACGGTATTTTAAAGTTACTGAATAAATACCTCTTTTAGCAGGCCTAAGAGAGGAGCACCAGGCTTGTTTGATACTGGCTGATGAGGTGGGCAGGAAGGCAGCAGCACACAGAGGGCAGTGGCAGAGTCGAGCACTGCCACTCGCTGACCTCTCTCAGATTTTAGGTGCAAGTCTGCATTAGCAGGGCAGGGAAGGGGGCAGGAGGAGGAATCAGGTTTCCCCAAACGAGAGGAAATGAAGCACAAGTTGCCTCATTACTGCATCCCTGTAAATACTGCCCATGTACTAGCACTTGCTGGGGCTGAGCTTACTGGTACACGGGGCCATACTGTGCCCCAGTGCTCCAGCTGCAGACTGGCTGCTGGGCTCCCACGGGACCCATAGTCCTTTTTATGAACACAAGAAAACACAGCAAGCACAGGGGCAGCGTGTGATTGATAACAGCTAACCTGGCACTCAGCCACCCTCCTTCCGCTGCTCAGACCCGAGATAATTCGGCTTTGCACCCTTCCCAATTGTTAAAATAAATACCAGTAGGTACCAGTGGTGCCACTCTACAGGAATACATGTCCCAGGGCTGCCCTGGGGCAGTTACCGTGGTTCTCACCATGTAATCCTGTCCTGCAAGACAACCACTTTCATCCCCAGCCACGGCTGCAGCTCCGGCCATGGAAGGTCTCAGTGCGTGGAGCCCCACAGCCCCGAGGGGCAGAGCAGCAGAGATTCAGTCCCGACAGTTTTGTTAATCTAGTGCTTAATTTAGAGGATGGTGTGCTGTCAACTGCTGTTTGACTTAATAAATACTTAGCAACTATATAAGCCACTGCAGGCAGTTCTGCGCCCACTTTTCTGAGAGGACAATCTGGAAAATATGAGCTCAAGCGTTTGTTGTTTGGCTATCAAAGAGAAAGTGTTAATTATTTCAAATGTTTTATCTCAATATTTTCAAACAAAGCAAGAAAGCCATCTCTAATTATTATTGCTTTAAACATTCACTCAGCCTTTTTACAGCAAATACCACTTACCTACGTGTGAGGCAGTTACTCATCTTGCTAGAGCTGGTAATTAAACCCAGGAATAAGACAACAGCAGTGAACAAGCATCACCAGTGTAAACTGCACTTGGAAAGCCAGATCCTGCATTTGCACAACTCAGAGATAAAACCTATTTCCAGCAGGTAAGCACATGGCCTTTAGATTAGGTATTTTATTAAATTAATAGAGAGGGACCTCTATGCTAGGTCTTTAATAGAGAGGGACCTCACCAGATAAAGCACAACATTGCAGTCTCCACAGAAGGTGCTGACAGAGCGATGCTACCTTCAGTTGTGCTTGCTTTTTTTTTTTTTAAATGACTCATTTTAAAAATAAAGAGCTGATGCTGCAAGCACGTGAATCGGGAAGGCGTTTATCCCACGCCAGTGAAGGTGGAAGCTGGAAACAGGTGGGACAGCTGGAGCCTCTCTCCGTTGTCAACACTGTTACTATCAAGAGACAGGGATGGCAGCAAAGACATGGCTATCAGAGTCGTAGCATGGTCCTGAGCTCCCCCAGAACTCATCCCAGCACTGAGGACTTGGGCAAGCCAGCACTCGGAGATGTTGCTCGTTTTCAGGGAGGAGTGTGCCCTGCTCTGCCAGGTTTCCTAAACCGTGTAAGTTCACCTGCTAGATTCATTTTGAAATGAACAGCTCCATATTTAGAAAGAAAAAATAAATAAAAATCAGAGCTAGACCATAAATCACGGGCTGAAAGCTAAGGCAGCAAGCTTGAAGCTTTAATTTTGTCAGAATGCAGAACTATAGGGATGTGTAGTGATTGACTCCATTACATGGGCCATAGTGAGGATACAGGAAAACAGAAGTCTCTGGATTGCCTCTAGCGGACCACAGAACTCAGGACAAACGAGCACTGGTTCTCATTGTGATCTTATTTTCTCCTTGGCAGCACGGGCAAGTCATGCCTTCCTCTCAGAAGCATCCTTTATTTGCATGTGAAACTTTATCCCCTTGTAAAATGATCTGAAATTAAAGCAACTGCTCAGATCAGAAGTTTAGCTGGGTAGGTGGCAAGTAACAGCAGTAGAATTGTAGAGTCATTCTGACTGGAGAAAACCTTGAAGATCATCAAGTCCAGTCATACACAATACATTGCACGTAGACAACAACCCTAAGAACCGTGACAGCCGCTCATGGCTCTACCTGTGCAAGTCGTTGCCCCATCCTAGAGCACGTGCTCAAGCTGGCGCAACCCAGTCCCAGTGCAGCCTGTGGCCCCTCTCCCAGCTCAGTTTGTCCCTTGCTCGCTGCCCCAGCAACGCTGCTGTCCTGCTGCAGGGCACCCGGCTCCCTGGAGAGCCCTCCTCCATCCGCTCCCATTGGGGATGGCTTTGTATGTCCTTCCCAGCTTATCTGCTATAATCTCAGAATAGGCTCTCCCAAATCCTTTCCTTCTCCATAACCAAAAAAAACCCACGTCTTTTGGTAATCTAGGCACCACTTTCTAAGCCAACACTTATAAATAATAAATTAGCGCCAAGAACCTGGCCAGCATTATCTAAATCAGCTCAAGCACACTGTGTACTTGAGAGAGAATTTGTACTGTACACCAAAGGGGTAAGAGACGCACGATAAAACCCACCCATGCTAAAAATTACAGCTGAGTAAAGAAAGTTAGCTGTAAAAGTTTAAAGCACAGGTGTAAGCGAAGTCAGGAGGTAGGTACCTCTTCTCGCACTTGATAATGTTGCAGGAGAAATGAATTGCAAGACTGCCTTAGAGAAAAAGGGAGAGAGAGCACAACAATTCAATTTCTTTTGATTCTGTTCCACATCGGAGAGAAATGCCAGAAAGTACACCAGGGGAATAAAACATCTGCCACCTTGACAATGAATCAGTTCAGGATTTCACTGCTCTACCCATCTGCACAATTTCACAGCATGCCCAATCATATGGTTCAGAGACCAAGACAGAATGAACCATTTTACAGCTGCCTGAATCCTATTACAGAACAACACCCATTCGCCATGCCTTAACATTATTAACCATTTATTCAGTAAAGCCTTCCCCAAAAATCTTGAAGTTCATCATCTAGGGAAGAAAATTCAGAATATTTCAGATTGGTGTGTTATGTTTTACTGCCTCAGTTGGAGAGTAAACAAAAGACAAAGCGGAGAGGATGAGATGATACTTGTTTTCCCAGGGTTTTAGGTTCTGTATTCACTATTCACTAGTTTGTCTAACTGGCAACTAAGTAAAGTCTCTGGGTAGACATACAACATACGAACACACTTCTGTCTTTAGCAAGACAATGAAGAAGGTCTCGGTTGGGTTGCTTATGCTCTCACTGTAGCAAGTTCTTCTTCAATAGCATCTCTTCTTTGATAAGCACATCAAACACATACTACTTTTGCCTAGTCATTTATTTACATAATCCACCTGGAGATCTCAAAGTATCAGTAGGGAAACAGAGGATTTGCTGGGATAACACACAGAACAAAAATGTTGCTAGAACAAGAGATTTTGTGCTTTAGAGCTCAATTTCTATACTACTATAGTGAATTCCCCTTGCCCAAATTTCATCTTCTTCATCTGCAGTTCTGTAAACAACAGTGCATTTTTTCCAGACTCTTCAGAGGATGAGAGTTGGATTCAGCTGCTGAAGTTGAATGCACGCAACCCTGTGCAAATACTCGCTCCCTCTCAGAAGGCAGATCTTAATTAAGGCACACGGATGGCTTTCTGCACAATAAGAATTTTTACTCTTTCAAAGTTTTCAGATCTACACTCAAATCTTTGCGGAATTTGGACTTGAGCGAGTGCAACTAGAGCATCTACAATAATACATAAAATTCGGAAGAGAGGATATGAGAAGTATAGAAAGAGGATACTTAAAAAGACAGTAGATCTGACTTAAGAAATGTTTATACATGTGTATATGCAAAGGGGTGAGATAAAATCCCTGAGAGGAGTTCAGCAAAAACATGTGGTGCAGAGGAAAAGGGAAAGGAAAGGAACCGCCCAATTTTGTGTCGACATCACTTGTATAAAAAGGTATGCTGGTACTGTAAGATGCTTTGCCAGTTATTCAAATACATCAAGGCACTTAATTATATACTTTATTTAAACAACAGTTCAGAGAATTACTCACACACTTAAATCTAAGCACATATTTAAGTGGGGCTTAGAGAACCAAAGCATAATCAGCAGCTCCAAGACTTGAGGCTCAGCTGCTCTTTTAGAAATCCCCCATAACTTTATATTTTGTTTAGTACATGTGTTTCCAAATCTGCTCTCCAATCATTTTCCTCCTTGAATATGCACCTCAACACCTTTATGCATCAGCTGAAGCGACACCGCTGCCCTTCCTGCTTGCATGGACCATACGTGCCACGGCTCCGCGGAGCTGGTAGCTTTTCCCGGTCCCAGAACACAAACCCCAAGGCTCAGCACATCTTCGCAGGCTTTGCAGATGCTCATCCAATTGATTTGGCAGAGAAAGCAAGTCGCGGTGGAATGGAAGCAGGGTTTCATTTTAAGCACACGCTGCTCCTTCCTGGAGCGTTCTTCCTTCCCTAACATCAGAAAGGCTTCTAAGGAACAAGCAAAGTGTTGACAGCTGGTTGAGGGTGTCCCCCCCAGCCACAACTTTGACATGGGAGGTAATCTCTTTGCAAAACCAAAAGAATTGGCCCTATATCCAGCTGTCCTCCCAGTGCTGACCGTGCAGAGGCTTTGAGCTCTTCTGAAGGGACTGTAAGGTTACGTTTTCTAATTAGCTGTTTCCTGGCTGGTATTGGTTCCCTCAGCTGCTACGAGTGCAGAAGGCAGCAGGAAGGTTTCAGATTCAGGCTAAGAATACACATATTTTTAAACAGCCAGTGCTATGAGACAGTCCTAGAAGACTGTGTGTGGGAGCCAGCATGAGAACGAAAGGGTGGGCAGTGACTACTGCTAACAGCAACAGCTCTGGCTGCCACCTACCCACAGAACCATAATATTTGCAGGGAGAACTCTTGCACAGTGATGCCTCTGCTCCCCTTCCTCCCTCCAAAGCTGTGGAGCATATATGCAAAATTAACGTAGCATTCCTCAGCTGATACAGTTCTTCCTTCTATTTAATGCTTAATGTACACACAAGGATTGTTGGCTGCAAAGCTGGAGGGATAGAGAGGAGCCCCGCTGGGACACTCAACGCCTTCCAAACAGAAGGTGAGCCCTTCACTCTCCTCATTCCGGCCCTTTTTGCACATGAGCACCAACTACTTCATACACAGAGTCAAGCTCATGCTTTCCAAAGGCTGCCCCCGCATTCAGAATGCCGCTACTCCACTGAAATCAATGGACAAATTCCCACCTTATTCCCAGGCACAGTTAGCAGATTAAGGCACTGAAGGCTGACATGACTGCCTTCCATTTACAACCAACTTTCCAAGACCTTCCTTGGACACAGAAGGGTGCATCTCCTGGAAAGCAAATGCTCAGAATACCAGGCAGCTATCACTACTTCAAAACAAGCCTTTAAAAACCATAGCCCCCGTGAACAGTTAACAACCTTGTCTAACATACACTCATCAAGCCAAGGAGCCTAGTGAAGCAACAGAGAGGACCGAGAGAAATTGCTGGCTTAGGGAGATAACGCAATTCATGACAGGAAATACCTTCAAGGAAAGCAAGTCCCAGCAGACAGACACAGCAAGTGAACAGCGCTGGTCACTGCTGAATTTACTTGGGCTGCTGTTCTAATTTCCTTCTTTCCACATCACCGCACTCCCTTGGAAGCTCTGATGTTTCCTTTGAGCAATAACTCAATTCGATCGTGTACCAATGGTCACCAAAGCATCATGCTGCGGTACCAAATCCCATGCAGCTCTGACTCATCTGGAGTTTTGGGCCCTTTGCTTTTTGCCCGATACGAGAACAAGGTTAGGAACAGTTAAACGGCTAGGTTGACTTAACCTAATGGCCAGAGGCAATCTCATTTCGGACAAAGCTTAAAACAGAACGTTTTCCTTCCTCCCCCATGCTTGCAGTTCATTGATGAGCTGGGAAATTGAGTCCCATTAGCCCAAAATAATAATAAGCTATATCCAGGCTAGATTTTCTAGCCTTTGGCTTCTGAGGATCCAGTAGCACCAGGCTACCCAGTAAACTGGGCTCCAATCGAGCCTACAAAGAGCCTCAGGGCTCAGAATACATTGCAGCTGGGCTTCCACTGCCAAATAAGCCAGGCACCTGAACTCTTCTCATAAGCTTCAGCAACTCTGATGAGAGTTTTGTCCTGCTGTTAATCAGTGGAAATGCAGCCATCCCCAAATACAAAGTGTATGGCCTGGCTTTCTCTGGAGTGGCGGCATGACCAGAACTATTTCCTCTTGCTCTTCTAGGAACAGCTCCGAAGAATTGCAAAGCATCCTCATCCCATCTGTGCGAGGCTTTGAGACATTTAATGTTAAGCTAATGGACAGTCCCGCTGATATCACTGGAACCATACACATGCACTCCAAGTGCAGCAAATCCTTAAGTGTTTTGCTGCTTTTAGCATCTTTGACAGCAATTACAAGCATAATCCTGAAAGAGCAGCTGCTTCCGAAGTGCAGTGTACACATTTCACAAAACTAGTAAGCCCAAATGTTCCAAAGCTTTCTTAGCATGGATATTTCTGCTATACAAGATTTGCAAGTGCAGTTTGCAGCGTTAGTGCAGTGATAGAATAGGTGTAAGGATTCCTCAGTTTTTTTGTCCCTCCCCCAAATCTAATTCAGCTGCATCAAACAGCTGGAAGGTTTATGTCTCCAAGACTTAGATTATAATCAAGGTGGCTTTTGACAAGAAGTGCTCACGCATCTTGAAATCATGATTCTCCATGTGTTTTTTTTTTCTTAGAGCTTTTCTTTGGCAATTTTTTTTTTCTTTCTACTGTAAAAAATAAGTAAATCACTGTGTCTGAAGTTACACACACAGTAATTAAGCTTCCAAATAACCAGTAGATTCAGAAAAGTAATGCATAGACTCATGAAGTACTAACACAACCAAAAAGTCCCTTTCCCTCTGGAAGGCAGTAAATTCCAGGTTCCTGACACATACCTGCATGCACAGACACGCACACAAGCTCACACTGAGCAAGGAGCCTGGATTTTGCCTTGAGCTGGTAGAAGCAGCCTACCAAGACAATACAGGGATTTCAAAACCTTTTGTTTTTGAATAAATTCAGAATATCTGGCTGCAGAAATAGCACACAGCCAAGAAAAAAAGCTCTGAATCCCTCTTGATACCTGCAGCAGAAAATATACTGAGCAAAAAGCAGGAAAACAAAAGACAAAATTACCCTGTGCTCTAGTTCCCAGTATGCAGATATTTCAGACTAGAGCAGATTCTAATTGTGCATCCTTGTATCCTGAAACCTCATTAGAAAGGAATTAAAGGATATTACACATATATCTGGGGTGTTTGGAAATGAAGCAACTCTATTCAAATGTCCCAAGATGCCAAATACTCCTTTCGTTGATATGCCTCCAGAAAATAAACAAGAACAACAACAAAAACCTTCCAATGCTACAACAGAAATTAAAGACTGCATATATATATATGGCCAGAGGATGAGTCATTGAACCTAAGCATGAAGAACTCAGCTTACTACATCTCAAATCCTCCAAAACTGTTTATGAAGACCTCTTGAACATGGAGAATCAAAAGATAAATGAGGATGTGAATTATATATGACTTTAAGCCAAAAATAAATCTATAGAGATGACCACGTTCTCAAGGCTTTCCACTGTCCTATATGTAAAAGGAGGAAAGGTCGTTCACGTGGAGCTTAAAGTAATATTTTGGCTGTGTGTAGACATACTCCACCATAAAGATACTGCTAAATAAGTCTGTTTTTTTTCATTTGCAGTATGGGGCAAGAATTACAATAAATGATCTAAAGGAAGTTAAACTGTCAGTATAAGTTGTGAAAAATACATAACTGGCACTGTAGCCGCAGGTGCTGCTCAGCTCATACTGCTCGGTTCCATGCTGAAGACCATGACATCATTTCTTGCTCTAGAGCCTCCCAGGTTTTGATACTACGTGCTTCTATTTTGCAATTTTAAAATGTGATTCAACACCGCTCCCAACATCATCAGCCCTGATGTAATTTGCATTGTTACAGTTTTACGCAGCAGAAAAGCGTTAGCTGGTTCTTAAAAGGATATTAATTTTAGCGAGTGAGAAGTGAAGAGGGGGACAACAACTTACCCGTCTGACAGCAAAGCCCAGACCCCTGCTCTACCACTGAGCATTTCAGCAGACGAAGCAACACGCAGCCAGACCTGAAAAGCACTGAAGGCTCTCAGCATGGAGCCAGTGCTCCAAACCAGCCCCAAAACAGCTCTTATGCTGGAAACTGAAGGCTCTACCTGTAATAAGAGGCTATTTCTGAGGTTGCCTAGACTACAAAAGTACCCTGAAATGACTGAGCAGCACAGAGACCCGAGCCACACAAGCAGCTGTGCAGTTCAGCATGACTCGGTGCAGTTTTGAGGAATACGTGATTACTTTAATGAAGATATGCTTTTTAAAGCAAAGAATCCTAATAGGCTGTGACTGCATATGAGTCATCCTTATTAGCAGAAGTGACCTTAATGAAATCAATTAGAGCACCTGTGGAATGGAGGGCACCCAAGCCTGCACAACTGACTGCTAATGAACAAACACACGGACGTAAAAAGGCTTGTTTTAACAAGCCATTTATTTGCCACAATCAAAGGCTGTTCTTCATGACATACCTAATAAATGTACCACAGCTGGGGCTTTCAGATGTGCTTGCTTCAGCAAGGCACCCACTCCCTAATTTATCATTACTACTCCGACAACCTCCTGTTCCATAACACCAATATTTATCAGAAAAACGTTATCCTTTCTCTGGCATTAACTATATCATTCAGAGGGGCGTTTCCTTGTCTTTCTGCTGGCACAAGAAATGGTTTCAGGGCCTCCAAGGCATAAACTGCCTCACAGACATCTTAGGAAAGCAGGGAGGTGCTGACAACTCATACAGTTTACTCATAAAGCTTTCTTAGCCAGTGCTTCTAGCAAGGAAGTTCCCTGTATTCAGATTGCCAGAAGAGCTAGACACACAACTGGAACCAGTTGGATTTGCAAGCTGGTATCCACATAATGTTTGTGGCAATTAGTCCAAAACATCAATTAAGAGACACTGTCTGTTGCATCAGCTGCTACTGCACTTCATCCAGGTAGAAAAAGACACTGCACCTTAGAGGAAGCCAGATTTTGAGCTTTTGATATTAATCAAATGCTGAGATCATTTGAGATTTTGACAGCATTAACCTAGCGTATCAAAGACCATCTATGGTGTCAAAGATTGTTTAACAAGGATAACTTGGATGCAGGACGCAAAGGTGCCGTACAAATGATCCGCAAATACAACTTACTGAAACACAAATAGCCTGGGCAATCCCACAGAAACTAAACTCAGACAAGACTTAAATATTGCTTTCATACCATTACACACCTCAGTTTAGCTGATGATGATTTTGACATAAAGTATTCCTGTACCTGCATCCATGAGGTAAAGCATAAGCTCTACTGCATGTCCTGGAGATGTTAATGACAGAGATCACGAGAAGGGAGTGCAGGTCAACAGCTCTCTTCTGTTCTCACACATCTCTTGTGAAAGGGAACCTTAGTGGATCATGACACCAAACATGCCAGAGAGCTGATTCAAAAAAAGTCCAGATAGATAGAGTAGGGACAAGAAAGTAGAAGTAATGCAAAAGAGAAATTAGAGAAGCTAAGGCTGCTTATTTCCACAAGGCTGGTGGAAATGGAAATGGCTGCTTAGCGTGGAAAGAAAGGTGGAAGGCCCTATGGCAGGGGGTCAGCAGGGGTAAATTCCACCTCCACCTCACACAGTAACCGAAAAATTGGCTTAACTTCATTCAGGAGAAGCAGAACCTCTACAGTTGCTGAAAGGTTAGTTACACCAAAAAACTTGCCACAGGGTAAGAGATGTCCTGCAGACCTGGTCAAGCCCATACAGCAGCTGAGGGAGCCATGAAAACACCCACATCTGCCTCATGTCTCCCCTCTGGGGCTGCTTCCCTCCCAACCAGCTCCTTCTGTGGCTCCAGGCAACCTTCCCATCTCCACAGCCTTCTCACCACCCCAAGGGCTTTGTGGAGAAGGCAGCTCCAAGGTATTTAAAGCTTCCTCCTGGAGGTGAACCAGGACATGGGGAGGATTGTGTATAGCCATATATCAGCTTCTCCCTACCTCCCTCATTCTCATTCTCCCTTCTCAGTGCTTGGAGGGATGTGTTTTGAAGCTCTCCTACCCTTTTCCACCTCGGGGAGAGAAACACAATGGCCATGTTGGAGAGGGCCATCTCACACTGCAGTGTTGCGTTCCCTGCTGTGAGATGCTAACATAAACATTTTCCTCCCTTAAAAAGATGTCCCACATGTAAGGACTCAGATTTCAAAGGAATAGTGGATGGATAATTCCTTTTCATGTAAGAGGAAAAAGAAAAAAATGAACAAACAAACTAACCCCAGAAGATCAGGAAATAACACACAGAATTCAATTTAAATTACCACATTACTAACCTTCAGAAGTAAAAGATGTCAAATGAGCCCAACAAAGCACATTTCTGGGAGGTATGCAGTTTTGCTTTCTTTGAATACACAGAATCAGGTGGAAGATACTTGGAATACAGGACCACAAGCATCAGGGAGAACAAGCAAAGGGAAAGGGTAGTTCCAGTCCCAGCTGTGCCACAGGTCACTTAACAATTACCATTAAGTGCTCGGCTGTGCTTCACCTCTCCTGCTGTAGCATGGGGTAACTAAACCCTCCCACTTCACCAAGCAGTGTGTCCCATTTTGGGCCACACTGGAGCTTAGACCAAATCACTTCTTGAAAACAACCCTATTTATGCATGTATGATTGCATATATACACGGATACAGGAAGTCACCTGGAAAAAATCATGAGATAGATGCTCAGTATGGGTGGCTTTCTCTGGAGCGTGGTCCGATCTGCTTTAAAACCTGGTTGACCTGGACTCACCAGGGCGGTTTTTGGCTTTGGGGGCTTGCACCCCACAGGTTCCTTCTCCGTGCCCTACGCATCAGCAACACCCAGGCCCGAGTCTCAGACTCGGTGCAAGGGGCACAGCTCGCTCACCCCGAGGGGCGCGTTCCCGCACGCCAGGCCAGACCCTGCGCGTTGGGGGCACAACCCAGCTGCATACGGACACAGAGTGAAAGAAAGGGGAGAAAGAAACGAAAAAATCAGCGCTTCTGTGGATCGCCTGCATCAAGAAGGGCAGGCCCCGTCTCCGTGCCCCTTGTGCCGCCCCAGGCCGGCGTTAGCACCGACGGGGGGACGGCGCTGCCCGCGGCCCCGCTGCGCGGCCC